>NW_019396134.1:328742-394170 GCF_000591075.1 Eurytemora carolleeae | reverse complement strand
TCCCGTGGTTTAGTAAAGGGGTTGCAAAGATGTCTGAAGCTTCCCCTGGTTTAGGAAAGGGGTTTGTATAGGTGTCTGAAGCTCCCCCCTATTTTAGTAAAGGGGTTTGTATAGGTGTCTGAAGCTCCTCCCTGGTTTAGTAAAGGGGTTGTAAAGGTGCCTGAAGCTCCCCCCTTGGTTTAGTAAAGGGGTTGTAAAGGTGCCTGAAGCCCCCCTCCACTGGTTTAGTAAAGGGGTTGTTAAGGTGTTTCTGAAGCTCCCCCACTGGTTTAGTAAAGGTTTTGTGTGGGTGTTCCTGAAGCTCTTCTCCTTGTTCTTGGTCTAAACTCCTTTGCTCCTGGTAGTAACTAAACCAGGAACTCTTACCTCCCTTCAGCCTAGGAGTAGGAACCTGGATGAAGAGTAGGAATAAACTTTATATTGAGTTAGGTAGAGGTTTAAATTCTGCACAGTAGAAGAGACGGTACGCATTATTCAAAGTGACCCTCCATGCTAAAATGACAATGCCCAATTTTACGACGGTACCATTGAAACCTGATCAAAAATGTGTAAGATACCGTCGTTTTTTTTATATTAGAAAAGTGTTTAATTCTGATAACTTCTGACTTCTGCAAAATATCAAAATTATATCTGATCAGACAAGACATTAAAGGGTACCGTTGTGAATCTGGCATCGGGATCTTTGTAACGAGGATGACTTGAAATTACGCTTATAGTTCCTGTAAGGGACTATATTGGTGTAATTTCAATTTTAATTTACAACGTATGTTTTCAGTACAAATCATAAATACTTGCAGTTAAAACTTTTATGAAATTCTTTTCGCATTTACACTCAGCCCCCCCCCCCCTACATTTAATTTATTTCTCTACATTTGCGTAGTTCATTTAATTAAGATATAACCCCTACCTCTCTATTCCTCCCCTTTTCCTTTTTAATCCATCAATCGGAAACTATTTGTTTACATTACATTGTTAAATAAACAAACCAGAAAACTTTAAACCAAACCAGCAAATTTAACAATAACTTCTAAACAAGGTTCACAGGGAAATAAAATATAAACTTGGCCGGTTATTAGGTAAGGACGTATGCGTTTTGTCACTTTATGAATTGATTTTACTTTTTTGAGATTATCAGATATTTTCAAACATCGCGTGTTGACGTTTGGTTTACTTTTTGGGCTTTTCCGAATGATAAAGGGTTGCATACAAAGAATAAAACTAAAGTATTTTAATGTTTGTGAAAGAAGAGAACAGCTAAAACTTGAAACTTGAAATGAAAGGGAAAGGACAAAATAATTTTTTTTCCAAAATTTTCATTTAACCCTGTAAACGATTTAAAAACGATCAAGCCAGCAAAATAAAGTTGTCATTTGTATTTCTTTTTCTATTTCCAAAATTGCACGTTGAAAGAAATTATCTAAAGAACTTAAAATTGGAAAACCAGGGAATTTTCGTCCACATAAAGAACAATTCAAACTTCGATCATTTCTTCGGTAACAATTTGTGATCGCTCACTTATCATATAAATCAAATAGGGTAAGAGAAAGTTGTATCTTGAAATAAATGTCGACTTCAGAGCAAAAATTTTGCATAGCGTAATAAGAGAAATTATTTATGATTATGGAGTAATAAAGAAATAAACATTATCTCAACCTTTTAAATTTTATGTTTAAAATGTTTAATGTTTAAAACCTAAAAAACAATGCACATCCCTAACGTTCACCAGGTATACCTAGTGATGGGCGCGGATGACTTTTTTTAAATTTCTTTCGTTCATCGTTCGTGAACGACCCATTTCGTTAGTTTTTTTTTCAATCGTTCACAAAAAAATTATTTCGTTCGTTCTCAAAAATATCGTTCATTTTCCACCTATTTCGTTCATTTCTCAGTATACAATCGTTCAGTAAAATCATACGTTCTGTAAGATAGTTTGAAAAACAGACTAGATTGTTTTTCAAAATTTTGTCGGAAAAAAATCGTTTTTCCAGTAAAAAACAATCGGTTTTAAAAGTTTGATCCAAAAAAATGTTCGTTCAGTATAATACGATCCTTAAAAAACGTTAGTTTTTTCAAGTTCGTTTAATCAATCGATATCTTTCGTTTTTTGTTTAAAATAAAACGATAGTTTTTCATTTCTTTGAACGATCCTAAGTCGTTTGTCCATTGTTCGTTTTTCTCTGGACGACACCTCCACTTTTCGCGAAAAATTTCGTTCGTTTAATAAAAACAATGCCCATCTCTAGGTTGTACCTGGGCCCTTGTGTTATGTAAAGAAGGTGTAAAGTAAAACAAGTTCCCTAACTTGAACTCAATGAATAAATTTAACTTAGTTTCCTCGACAATATATTGTTAACATTTATCCCTCTCAAGGGATATTTTTCAAAACATTTCAAACCTTATAAAGTAAAATTTAACACTTTTTAACAATAAACACAACATGATTTACTTTATCTATATTTGATTTATTCAGAAGGGAGTGATCGAAAATCATTACAGAGGGGTGTGTAAGAATTCTTTTGTAAACGAAAGGAATTGAGTTCTGGCCACAAACTTTGATTGCCTTATTTCTATATCTTTTTAACTCAATGTTATACACTTTAGATATTTCAAACTATGAATTCAGCTATGTCAGGCAATCTCAGTCTAAAATATTAAAGGTTCTTACAACTAGTTTGCACAGATATAGAGATTAGAGAATTTAAGTTTGAGGTAAATTAACGACAGAAAAAAACTATCTTGACAAAGGATTTGAGTTTTTGCCACAAACTTAAATTTTCTAATCCCTATATCTTTGCAACCCAATGCCGAATACCGAAAATATTTCAAACTATGAATTCTAATAGATCAAATAATCTAAGATTGAAATATCAAAGGTGTGCACCATCAAGTTGCTGAGATATAAGGATTAGAACATTTGAGTTTGTGATAAAGACTCAAGTCCTTTCCGGAATGTAAATATTAAATATTTTAACGATACCCATCCCTAGACTACCTGGTGTAACCCATCCTCTCTTCTCTGCTAGAATCCATCAGAAAGAAAACATTATTTTATTCCTTCTGCACCTAGTCTTTTTAATTATTAATTGTTATGGATCGTTTTTTAAACTTTTAGTAAAACTTTCAACATTTCTGGTAAAGCTTGCTTTTCTTGCGCTTTGAAATATTTTTAACTTACAAAAATAAACGAACCCAAAAACGATCGTTTTTTTCAGGTTCAAAATTTGTGCGTGTAAGATGTGTAAATGTGTAAATAGGAAAAAAAAATTTGAAAAAATTTGAAAATGTTAAGTTATACAGACTATGTCAAAAACCAAAAACGATCCAAAACACTTCTTCCACCTGGTTTCCACCAACCCAGCTCTTTTTAACGCATCAAGTACACTTCTTATTGTTAAATAATGTCCGCCATTTTATAATTATGATTTTGTCTGAAAATTAGAAATTTTTGTCTATCTACATAATTTTAACTTATCTTGACAACGTTTTTACAAAATTTCTAAATTTGAAAAATTTCCAAGATTACAAGTTTATTTTCAGGCCGGAAAATGAAAGGCTTGGAATGGCAACAATGTATTTCTAAATCAAGAATTAAATTGTCCGGATCACCATTTTTCTAAACATTGACCGAGAAGAAATGAAAAAAATTGTCAGAACTGCATAAAATTCAACAAGGTGGAGTAAACATGTTCATCATTTATCTAAATTCAAAGGAGAATATATATTTAACTAGCTTTAAAACACAGCGTTTCCCAGGGTACTCATAATTATTCCAGTTTACGATTTGATCCATTTTCCCCCCTACAAGTCGATTCACTCAACTTAGAATTTTAAAACCAACATTCCTATGGTTTTCCTGAGTTCTCCATCCAAATTTTGCGGCAAATCGGTCAAGGGGTTCATGAGATATGACCGGACTTCCAAACAAAATATAAAAGAGTAAAACAGTAAAAAAAAAAACAGGGGTTATCGATGTTTTGAACAAAATTTCCCAAATTTTTTGCTTTGTTCGTATTTTAGGCGTAAATATATGTAATAAAAATAAAATAAAAAATATTTTTGGAACTTTGAATAAGAAAATCCGCAAAACTATTTGAATTTGAAAAAAAAATGGAATTTTCTGGAAAACATATATTCATCTTTATTAAAATTTACCACAGGATAATTAACATCAGATATAAGATTCTTGTACTTTGCTAAGGATGCTTCGAGAAAATGAAAAATCAAGTTTAATTAAAAAGTTTGAAAAAATAATTAAATCTTGAAAAAGCGTGTAATATTGTGAAAAGCTTGAAACAACTTTAAACTTTATTTAGATTTAACAGATTTTCTTGAAGTTGATCTATTTTCCCAGAAAAACAAAAATTCGATAAAAACAATCAAACTTTATTTATTTTCATGTGCATTGTACATATTTTCACATTTAAAATTAATATTTTTGAAATTTTCTTCAAGTTTTAACAAATTGGAGGTTTTCAAATATTTTCTCCTAAAACACTTAATTTTGTATATTTTTGTTATATTTCATAAATAAATAAATACGTATTTATTACTTATTTCACTTCACTTACATCTCTTGTATAAAGGAATTGAGGCTTTGCCACAAACTATGATTTTCAAATACCTTTGCAAACCAAAGTCGTAGACCTTAAATATTTCAAATTATCACCTACGTTAGACCAAATAATCTAAGTTTGAAATATCAAAGGTTTAAATTAAAAGGCTGCAAAGTTATTGGGTTTAGAAAATTTGGGTTTGTGGCAAAGACTACATTCCTTTCCTTTGTGATTTCAGGTTTCCGACATAAACAAGAATGCTTTCCGAAATAAACAAGAATGGTTTCCGACATAAACAAGAATGGTTTCCGACATAAACAAGAATGGTTTTCGACATAAACAAGAATGGATTCCGACATAAACAAGAATGGTTTTCGACATAAACAAGAATGGATTCCGACATAAACAAGAATGGTTCCATATTTTATTGAGGAAACGGTTTGTGGATGGTAAAACAATTCGATAAAAACAATTAGACTCTACTTTTTTCACGAACATTGTTCACTTATATAAAAGGAATTTTGTAGAAAACTTTACATTCTAACATTCTCATCAATCACTTTAATACATTTGTGATTTTAGTTTTTTGTGGAATCTAAAGTGATCCAAGGATTGGTTTATGAATGGTAAAATTTGAAATTTGTCTCCAAAAAGAACTTTTAAGAATTTTGAAAAACAGTGAAAACATAAAAACTGCGAAATTTAGATTGTTAATGTTACGGAAAGAAACAATGACATTATGAGGGTTGCGAAGCGGTCTAAAAACCTAGTTTCTTTAAAACCTAATCATAAACAAGAATGGGCCCATTTTTTGTTGAAAGGAAAAAAATATTCTATATATACGAGGAAAGAAAGAAAAACTGATGGTTAACACTTCTATTTGGACAGTTTTGGGTAGATTATAATTTGGTCCAGAGGATACCACACGCACACTATACATAGTAAAGAGGGGCGCGAAGCTGTCTAAAAACCTAGTTTCTTTAAAACCTAATCATAAACAAGAATGGGCCCATTTTTTGTTGAAAGGAAAAAAATATTCTATATATACGAGGAAAGAAAGAAAAACTGATGGTTAACACTTCTATTTGGACAGTTTTGGGTAGATTATAATTTGGTCCAGAGGATACCACACGCACACTATACATAGTAAAGAGGGGCGCGAAGCTGTCTAAAAACCTAGTTTCTTAAAATTCTGATAATATCTGCGCCCTTTCTGTTCTGTAAGCTAGACTACTGCAGTGGGTTAGGAAGGTACTACTGTGTTTTTATGATGAAAATACTTGTTCTAGATATCATGGGAATACGAATACAAGATCAACTCTATACTGTATACAAGGAGTGTCTCAACAAAAAACGCCAACTTTAACATGAACCTATCAATGCATTTTAAGTACAGGCCTGAATTTTAAGCAGCTATAGCAAGTAGCATCTATAGTATACGACTGACTAAAAACTGTAAAACAAGACGATATACCAAAGGGAATATCCTCTTCTTGAGATTACTATGCCATTGTCATTGACCTTTATTTCCACATATGGAGTTTCCTCCTTTTTCATGGTTCAGAGAGGTCAAAATAGCGGTTAGCGACCTCGGTTTCAAAATAACCAACATGATTCGTGTAAATTACAAGAGAAATAGGCTGTATTTAAGATTTTAGCTTCCATCCTAAACAATATTTTCGGAGCAAAACACATTCCGCACAAAATTTGTTGTAAAAAAATATAAGTTGTTTATTTCCTTTCATCAAATCAATGTTAGCAAGGGAAAAATCTGAGATGCAACATTTTTTTGGGACACCCTAGTGTAGAATATGTTTGTGTCTAGAAAAGGAGGATAAAAAATAGAAAGAAATCTCCTCGTGGTAAACAAATTATTTTTCCAATTTATTTTTGAATTTTTGTTTGAATAAAAACTTGAGGATAAAGGGATATGGTTTTTGATTTAAATGTTTACTTTTACTAAGCGTAATAGCTTGTGTAAGTGTAACTATATGTTAAACAAATGTCATTGTTTTCTTCAATCGCTGCTAAAAATGATAAAAAAATAAGAAAAATTGTAGAATGTTCTTTCTCTGAGATTTCTCTCAGCTCTCTGGTCAGAAGTTTATTAAACATTTAAGAAACAGCAGAATACATAGTTATATGCTTGAATAGAACATCATCAATGTTGGGAAAAAATACACCTGGATTGTGTTTAGATGGAATTATTTTAATGCTTAATAATGGAGGATGGAATGGCAATTCAGGAGTTTGGGGTTAGAATGGAGGATGGGATGGTAATTCAGGAGTACGAGGTTAGAATGGAGGGGGATGGCGATTCAAGAGTTCGAGGTTAGAATGGAGGGGGATGGCGATTCAGAGACTGAAGTTGATTTTAGATTTCCAAGAAATATATGTCGACTGTTAATGCGTTCACTCAAGTTATATGGGAGTTAAAATACAATTTTTAAGATGAACACACGGAGTTCTCTGCCCTCGATGATCAGTCATAGGCTTGTAGATTGAACATTTCTCTGATTGCAGCGAGGATCGCTTCAAACTAAGCTTACAGTTCCTTGAATCGATAAGTAAAATATGCTTTTTATTGGTGTCAAAATAAACTAGTTTTTAGTAGAATTTAAAGTTATAATTGATAAAAGACGACCTTTTTTCATTTTTAGTTTATTCAATTTTGGAGAATTGAATGCAATGTCAACATTGAAAATGTCTGAAATTCAATATAGTCTTGAATGTCTCTGTTCTCCAAAACAAGGGCATTTGCCAAATAGTTTCAATCTTATTTATAGCAGAAAAAAATGTTTTTTTTCTTGTTTAGAATGCAATTTCATATTTTTTAAACGAACTTTCAGAACTTAAAAAAAAATATAAAATTGTATTATTCTCCTTCTTTGCTCCCATTGTTATTTGATAATACAACTATTAGATCAATCAGAATTGATAGTTTGAAATACTCATTTGTTGTGCATTGAAAATCATTTATTTCGCCGAACAGTATTTATTAGAAAATAACAATATTACGAAAAATTTATATTTAGGGAGGAGGAAAAATGATTTCTTGTCAGTGTTTAAATATCAAATGTCAGGAAAACTTTCAAAAGCCAAAATTGTGCACACTTTCAATGCTTGTCAAATCGGGTTTATATATTCTAAATAATCAATTCAAAATAGACTTTTCATAAAACTGAATAAAAATGCTCCATCATGAAAAATTATTGTTCGGCAATATTTCATATAGCCTGTATATATATATTTCATATAGCCTGTATATATATATTTCATATTATATGTATATATATATTTCATATAGCGTGTAAACGAGTAAATGTTCACAAAATTATCAGGCATTAGCCACAGTTAACGATCAATCGTTAACAAACCACAAAAATCGTTCACAATCGGTATTTCAATTAACACAAAAGTATCTCAGCCAGGTATATCCCGGCCTACTGTAAATGCCCTTGCAAAAGTAACCCTATGGAAGAACCTTTAGAAAAATGGAAAATTCTGTGGAAAATGCCTTTGGAAAAAAACCCTAACAAAGATTTCGTTGTTGTTGGTGGTGGTGAAGTTATCAAGCTGTAAAATTATTATGTTAAAAATCATATTTCATGTTCATATTTATTGGAATATTCAAAATTATAACTATAAGGTCAAATAATCGTCTTCATTTTCCACAATTTTACAGGCCCCAATGTAACTAGATTAGAAGAAAAGATGTCGTAGTTGTTATTCTTCTCAAAACTTTATATTTATTTAGTTTTCAAAGTTAGGGAAACAGGTGTCACATGTCACATTATACTTGTCCAACTTGATCGTTGTAAGCACTTTCTGTTTTGTGTACCACCCCTCCCCCTTCATACACTTATATCCAGGCACCCAGGATACCCCTCCCCCTTCATACACATATATCCAGGCACCCAGGATACCCCTCCCCCTTCATACACTTATATCCAGGCACCCAGGATACCCCTCCCCCTTCATAACACATATATCCAGGCGCCAAAGAAAAGTTTTATCAATTTTTAAGACATGGATCGACTTTACAGTGTTGCAAAACCATGGCATTTGATTTTCCTCACTATAACTCATTTATACTTTTTGTAAATTTTAATGCTTTAAACTGTTGTCACACGCTTTGGGGTTTAACAGAAGTACCCCCTCTTCACGGGGTTTTAACTAAACACTAGTTTAGCTAGTTGTATCAAGTTACATATTTTAATCAACATATCAAAGAAATTTTCATGTGCAATGGGCCCAACTTAAAGTATAATAATACGAAAACTGTTAAAGGGAATGACCGGCTATGTAAGGTAGTTGAACTGAGTATGCAGTGTTGTGGAAAACTTCTTTTGGATTCATTTGAGACATAATAAACTTTTTAAAGATCTGTAAATCCTGAGTTTGAGCGCAAATTAGACGTTCAAAACGATCCTACTTTGGGGGTGGATACGTTTTCAAAATTAGTTTTTTTCAGACTGTTTTTCAACCCGTTTGTAATCGTAAATTATTCAAAACCTAACTAGAACTTTCAATTAAAGGTATTTATTAAAAACTAACCATTCTGTAAAGATTTCAACCTTATTATAGTGACGTTAAAGAAAGATATTTTGAAAATTGGACGTTGACGATTATTTCCTATTAAAACGGCGGGTAAATGTTAGAAAACGAAATTCAAGCACATCAAACCTATAAAAACGTTAAAATTAAAAAAACTCTCATAAAACGTTATGCAGGAAAATTTAAAAAAATGGCCGTTGCCCAGTCCTACGTCTATGCCGTTTCTTTCCCTTATATTATACAAATGATTCTCCCCATGCTTATAGAATAAATATACAGCACACTATAGGCCGGATAATAAACTACTATTATAAGAAGAAATGAGTATTAAAGCTGGAACAAAGAATATTAAGTATCTGAGGATTCGTTGTACTCGGCGCCACAATAACTTTTTATATTAAAGTATGAATTATGCGCATTTTTTGAAAAAGTGTCACTATTTTTAAATTAAGATGAACTTTTTCAAATCAACTTTATTTTATTTTAAAAATATTTATTTCGATTTTTTTATTTGAATCTATCCATTTTTCATACCAGGAAAATCAAAACCTCACATACAAAAATAGCTTTTTTATATAAAAAAAAATAACTTTTTTATATAATGAAATATTTTTTTATAAAAAAGGTCTTTTATGTATAAAAAAGGTTTTTTTAATGTATAAAAAATGGGTTTTTATATTTCTAAAAACTTTTTTATTTTTTATATAACGTTTTTCTTCCCGAATCTAGATTAAACATCCAAGAATCAAGAAAACTTTTTTTTCTTTTAACACTATTTTTCCTTGATATTTTTTTCTAATCTTAAAACCTTTTTTTTATGATATCATAATTTTTGTGGAAGAAATAATTACTTGAAAGTTATGAAATCACATTTTTCTGTCTTTTTGCTGGTGCGCAAAGAGGGTGGAAAAACGCAGATGTTCCAAGAAATATCAAAAATATTTCAAAAATTGACCAAATATACTGGGTATTATATCCACCCCTCAGGTATTTGCCTAAAAGGTTTACAGTAAGCGGGGTTGCAATAAAAATATTCTTTATTTGTTTTACTAATGGAGAATATGACGAGATAAATACCTAAACAAGAATCAAACAGACAGACAAAAATAGCTTTCACGTAATTCTTAAAGGGATTGGTCATCACCCCCCCCCCCATTATTTTTTTTAAATGTTTCAAATCTACATATTTGTTGCATAACATTATATGATGTAATAATGTCAAGTTCAAAAGAAAACAATAATATTTGCATTTAAAAAAGAAAAATATTTAATTTAAAAGCTTGCTTTGATGCACCGATATTATAGATTTTTACAACATTTCTTGTATAAATATTTTCATATCTGATTTCACAAAAGTAAAAAATACTTGTCACGAAAATCTAACTTTTAAGAAAAAAGTTTTTCCTTTTATAAGAATAATTTTGATAATCGATATATATCTCTAAGGACTCAAGGAGTACGAGTAGAGAAATAAGATTATTGGAGAGATGTGAAGAGAACCAGATAGAACCTCACCTCTCTCTGGTTTCAATACAACTACCATTTACACCAGGAGTAGGGTAGTATAACACCAGGAGTAGGGTAGTATTAACACCAGGATTAGGGTAGTATTAACACTAGTAGTAGGGTAGTATTAACACCAGGAGAAGGGTAGTATTAACACTAGTAGTAGGGTAGTATTAACACCAGTAGTAGGGTAGTATTAACACCAGTAGTAGGGTAGTATTAACACTAGTAGTAGGGTAGTACTTACACCAGTAGTAGAGTAGTATTAACACCAGGAGTACGGTAGTATTAGAATTTTGGTAGCAAAGAAATAGGGATTAGAAAATCAGAGTCTGTGACAAAGACTCACTTCCTTTGAATTAGTAGATCTTACAGAATTGATTGTTTGAAAAATCAATGGTCTTCGACATCAGATTGCAAAGTTATGAGGGTCAGAAAATAGAAAATGTGGTGAGTAATCAGTTTAATTTCAGTATTATTTTTTGTATTTAATAGATCAAGAAATCACGCAACCTCTAGCTATACTTTTAGGATATTTATGCATCAACTTTTAGGACAGTGTCAACTTTGAAGTGTTGCACCGCCAATGCATAAATGGTTTTACCTTACTGTATCCTTAAACAAGTGTGTAGCTCTAGACATGTTTATTTTAGAACTAGCTTTAGTTTAAAGAAGTAAATACAGTGATAATCAGAAAACTGTGGAATAGGAAGACGACATTAAAGCGATAGTGAAGTGCATTTTATGCTGTTACAAAGCAAATAGCTTTACTAGTAAATTATTAGATCACTTATTATGTGAAGTGGGTCTGTTTACATTGCACAATTGTTGTGACACATGTTCATTGGACTATTTAAAACCATAACTTGAGTCTAAAAGTCGACTTCCTATTCCGGAGTTTTCTGGTTATCACTATAGCAAAATCCTAATCGATTTTTGTAAACGAGCAGAGATAAGAGAGTTACAGAGATCGATTATCAGCTAAAATATGCGATATTTTCCACAGCATGTTCTATTGTGCACAAGTGCTGTGCACGACCAATTAGGAGACATCTGTATTCAGGGATATTTAAGGATCCTTTAAATAGGAAATACAAAATCTTTAAAAATAGACAATATTCATAAACGTTATGTTTTATTTTTAAAATTGGAGTATTTCTTTAAAAATTGTAAAACTTAACCCCTGAATGGGTATTATGTTCAACAAGTGGCCGTGAGATGGCACTCTAAAAACCTATTGTATAAACGTAGCATGTCGTGCCGGGTCAACTTAAGCCTACGTAGCCCACCCTGTGAAAGAAGATAAGCAGTCTGTGTAAATGAGCATTCAGTGTTTTGTACACTGTGCCACAAGTACGGTTTTTAATCGACTTGCATTAATCAAAATAATGTTTTATTCATCTTCAGCTATATTACTAGGAAAAAGTTTTTAACTTACAGGGTTATCCCCAAAGGATGAACCGTTAAAGACGATTGTTCGAAATAATATTATCTGTTTCCTCATTTTCATAATTTCCTGTAAACCTTCTTTTTTTTATGTGTATTATCAAATTTGATTAGAGCAGTATTTTTATTCAAATATTTTTCACAATTAATTGGTTAGTGTGATTATGATATGTATTCCCACTGTAGAAGTGAACTAAACTAAACCATGCAACCTAACTACAACGATAACACTGCAGAATACAAATTTAAACAATATCTGGCAATTTGGAAATTAAAATTTTATGACAGGGGTTTGCGTAATAAAGAGGAATAAAATACGACGTTATTTCACACTTTAATACTGAAATTTTGATGAAAGTTTTAAACATTTGATGGGTTGAAAGTCGTCTTTATTTCAAAACACATTTCTATGTCCGCATAAAAACAGTGAAGAAAATAACAAAAAACTGACATTCTTCCTCGATATCATTAAATAGCAACATAAACATAAATTTTTTTTAATAATTAGATAAATGGAGAAAAATACAAGTATTTATCTATTTTTACATAGCACCCAACCCTCCAAAAAAAAGTACGAAAAAGGCAAAAAAGGGTTAACTATTTGCTACTAAGGTTTAACATCTTTTTTAGTGAAAACATGAAAAAAAAATATTTCTTTCTTACCTCGACCCCTCTGCAAAAACATGTTGGTGGAGAAAATTTTGCTGGTTTACTTTTCAACTTCTGAAGGGGCAGTTTACTTGCCCCCAATAGATGAGGTTTTTGGACCTCAGTTTTCCTCTCTAAAAGTAAAAAATTCAATATTAAAATTGCAAAAATGAAAAAATATTTCCTAAACTTTTGGTTGTTAGGGTGTGAAAAGTACATCTTTTGCTTCAAAACCAATTCACAAGGGTACCTTTTAAATTTTTTATTGTTGGGTTAAACAGATTAAGTTATGTTGGTGTTTCTCTCAGAAAATTGATAATTTTCAGTAATTTTCTCTGAAAAATTTACTTGTCAAGACAATGAAGGAGTTAATGGAATTTATATATTGTCAAGACAGAAAAAAAAATAAAATGTAAAATGCTTCATGAAAAGCTGTGTGTGATCATGTATGAATTAGATATCAATCAATCTTTTTAATTTTGATATTTGCAGATTCCTTTTAATTGTGGTTTCTCTACCAAAGTGGTTTGCTCATTAAGAAGGAAACCGTGTAAGAATTATCAGATATTAACAATTTTCAGATTAGACAAAATACAATCTTACACAATCCACATACATTATAGATCAGATAAAGGTTTCTAGGGTATCGTTGTGAATCGGGTATTGCCATCTTTGAATGGAAGGTCACTTAGAATTACGCTCACAATCCTTTTAAAGGTGTCGTTGCAGCCTGCAGGTAACGCTTTGAATCAGATTTTAAAATTGTTAATGCTTCATTTGATTAAATTTTGAATTGTCTTTGAAATATTGTCGTTGGTCAATTTTTCACTATCTGTCTTTATTTTTCATTAAAATGTTTTCTTAATGTTGTATTTATTTTTCAAATTGTTATTTATGTATTTGCTTTTCTTTCTTACTTTAATTGTTCTTTTCTAACATAATTTAAAATGTTACCCGGAGTTATATTAATTTTTTAATGCTTAATCCTCTATCTCTGTAAACTCCGGTTGCATAGAAAAACATGGAAATATGAACACTTACTCTGTGCCAAAAAAAATCTTTTTTCTTAAATTTTTGCAATCGGCTTTCTTTGAACGAATTCTTTCCAATACAAATTAAAATAAGAACATTAACCATGGGGAGGATCTTTATAAAAATTTAGATTGAAAAAGTAATAACCTAACATTTTTGCATTATGCAGTGTGAACAAGACACAAATCTAGGTAACATTTCTGGTAGGGCTTTGTGACCTTGTAGCTCCACTATAGTTTTGTTTGTAAACACAAGTTAGAGAAAAGTTAGTTTATTTTGGTTACATTACATACTAGAAATTCAAAACATTTTTGATCTTCTCAATAGCTTTTCGATAAGAGGAGGTATATTTGAAAAATTATGATATTTAAATCTTACTTTGTTTTTTTGACGTGATGTATTTAAAAGTATTTAACTCAAAAGTGAAGGTGTCAATTTGATTTAAATTTACCTTTTTTCATTTGTAATGCAAGTCTTATTTTATTTTTGTTTATTTGAACTTTGTTTATTTCATTGTAAAAAATTAGATCAAGACAGCTGCTTTAGTGTACTTTAAATGACAGGTAATATGTCTTTAGCGCAAAATATAAACGTCTTCTTTTGCAAATTTTTGACACAAATTTTGCAATAAGGAGTACTTTTAAACCTAGACAACCCGGAAAACTGGGAAGATTTGTGTTATGAGAGGAGGGTTTGCCAATTTTGTTTTTGTTATATCAATGATGTTATATCAATGATGTTATATCAATGATGTTATGATATATGAAATGATATTATTATTATGGAAAAACTTCATTGCAAAGTTATTAAGACAATGTTGGGGTAAAACTGTCCCTTCCCCACCGCCCGAACCACGGTATTTAGGGCTTAAGCCAATTTCAGTTACATATTTACCATTAACAGGATGTGGAAATTTGTTAAAAAGTTAAAAGTAGTGATTTTTATTTTCCCAGTAATGAAACAAGTTAGACAGCTCATACATAAATCTTCGGAACCCTGCTTTAATGCATAATGCATTAAAGTAGAATTTTAGCTTCAATATTGGATTAAAATAGGAATTCTTGGACACACACACAGGGGTCATAAACAATTAACAGTGTCGTAAAATTGTATTATATTTGTCCAAGAAAATGCGCGAATTTGCTTTACAGTGACGTACACACAGTACAGCACACACCTGTTCCACAGACAGCTGGGATATTCTTCCCGCATCACTCAATCACCTCACAATTCACTGTACACCTCTGTACAACACTGTACACTAGATTTAAACCAATTAATGTACTCCTGGTTTTAAACCTCCCCAAGCTGATTTCAAGCCTCAACTCCTACTACTACAGCAGCAGCTGTAAAAGCTGACCCTGCCGGACAATAACAGCTGTGGCAGCTGATCTGACCTAGCGCTGGATTTCTACATTTAACAAAAAATGGGTCCTAGTCTGGAATGCAGTTCAAAATTTAAGGGAGAAATCCTCGAAAGCGAGGTTTCCGGAAAATATGCAAATTGCTGAGAACTAGCAAGAAGACTTAAATTAATATAAAATTGGTTTAAAAAATAACCATGCCGGGGGCAGGGGGGGGGGACACGTTTGTAAAATGAATTGATGAATCACTGCTTTCCAATAAAAGCACTTGTTTTGTTCCATTTCTGAATACTGAAGGTTTAATTGAGGTCAAGAAGGTTGCATAGAAAATGTAAAATTGGTTTGATTTAGAAGTGTATTTTTATCTTGAAAGTGAGATGAATAATAATTTAAAAGAACGATTTATATTTTAGTTGAGTAGTCGTAAATATAGATGTAGCTAGGACTGAAGGGGGGGAGGGTGATAAAAATATCTGCGGGTTAAAATTAAGGAAATGGCCCATTCAATTAGGAATTCAGAGTGCTTTGAATAAAACATCTAAGTCAATTATGTTTTTATATATGATCTCGCTCAATTATTATCATATTATTATGGACTGGAGAAGCCAAGAAGTTTTTGGTCACAAAGAGAAGCAGAGGTAGTATTTAAACCTTTTTATTTAAGAAATATCGGCTGGGATGTCTTTACGAATTAAGAAATATGTTGGCTACGCCTAAATATTATATTTGTATGTAAATGTATATTAGTAATCTCTGATTTTTGTATGTCTGTCGCTTAATCATAACTCATGAACCCTTTGACCGATTTGCATCAATCATTTTTATTCCGGGGACTATGTAGAACCACGGAAATATTTTTAGTTTGGTTTAAAAGTTTTGATCACAAAAACCATTGACAGTTCAGTTCTGTCTGCCATTTTCCCAGATATATAGGTCCATTATTAATCTATTTTCCTAGATCTATAGGTCACTAATCTGTTTTCCAAGATCTATAGGTCCATTAATCTATTTTCCTAGATCTATAGGTCATTTAATTTACTTTCCTAGATGTATAGGTCAATTAATCTATTTTCCTATATCTATATGTCATTTAATCTATTTTCCTAGATGTATAGGTACATTAATATATTTTCTTAGATCTATAGGTCATTTAATTTACTTTCCTAGATGTATAGGGCCATTAATATATTTTTCTAGATCTATAGGTCATTTAATTTACTTTCCTAGATCTATAGGTCACTAATATATTTTCCTAGATCTAAAGGTTACTAATCTATTTTCCTAGATCTATAGGCCCATTAATCTATTTTCCTAGATCTTTATGTCTATTAATCTATTTTCCTAGATCAATAGACCCATTAATATCTATAATTCCTAGATCAATAGGTACATTAATATCTTTTTTCTTAGCTTAATAGGTCCATTTATATCTATATTCCTAGATCAATAGGTCCGTTAATATCTTTTTTCTTAGATTAATAGATCCATTAATATCTATATTCCCAGATCAATATGTCCATTAATATCTATCTTCCTAGATCCATAGGTCCATTAATATTTATTTTCCTAGATCAATAGGTCCATTTGTTAATATCTTTTTTCCTAGATCAATAGGTCCATTAATATCTATCTTCCTAGATCAATAGGTCCATTAATATCTATCTTCCTAGATCAATAGGTCCATTAATATCTATATTCCTAGATCAAAAGGTCGATTAATATCTATTTTCCTAGATTAATAGGTCCATTTATATCTATATTCCTAGATCAATAGGTCCATTAATATCTATTTTCCTAGATCAATAGGTCCATTAATATCTATCTTCCTAGATCAATAGGTCCATTAATATCTATTTTCCTAGCTCAATAGGCCCATTAATATCTATATTCCTAGATCAAAAGGTCGATTAATATCTATTTTCCTAGATCAATAGGTCCATTAATATCTATATTCCTAGATCAATAGGTCCATTAATATCTATTTTCCTAGGTTAATAGGTCCATTAATATCTATTTTCCTAGCTCAATAGGTCCATTAATATTTATTTTCCTAGCTCAATAGGTCCATTAATATCTATTTTCCTAGCTCAATAGGTCCATTAATATTTATTTTCCTAGCTCAAACTATCTTCCAATTAATCAAAATTAAATGTAAATGAATAACCGACACCGGCATTTATTAATTTCGTAAAAAAACAATTGAAATTTTAAAAACTGAACGATCAATAAGTTTTAAATAAATATACAAATATTTACAAATATTTTAAATATTTACATTTTTCACTAGAAATATATTGCACATTGTTTGAATATTATTAAATAAATAATAAATAGATACATATTCTGCAGATATGATTGCTAGAATCATCATTGCTAGAAACATAATTCACAGAAAATTGATAGCAGTTTTATTTATTGATTAAATAAAAAAAATATATGTGTAAGAGAATGGTCATATTATGCTTGGGTGTTGTAAAACGGTTTATTTTTCTTGCAACTCCGTTTCTATTGCAATTTCAAATTTCTAGCAAATTTAAATTCAGCATTAAATAATAAATATTCCCATAATATTAAAAAATACTAGAAATTTATTGCACACTGAAAAAATACTTATTATTTATGAATTGTTATTAAAATAATCATTAATGATACACTGTTTGAAAATCATTGCAGTACATAGTACAAGAATTCGTTGCGACATAAACTTATCTTAAGAGGTTCCAACTTTTTAATTTTGTATAAATAAAAAATGGGTTACTGAAGTTAACTTAAATCCTTTTTGGATGGCTTCAAATATTAATAGAACACTAAATCAAAAATACTGAGCTCTATCAATTATTTCTACGTTATGTCAATACCTTTCATAATTTCTCATGTATAATTTGTTCTAGGAACTTTTTAAAAATGTGGAAAAAAATTGTTTGTACTTTTAGACGATTGATTCTGAGATTCATAATTAGAAAAGAGAAGAAAAAACATCTTGTATAAGTTTGCGTAAGGTTTCTTTCTAAATTTTAAATTGGAGGAAAATGTTCAAGCAAATTTTTTGGTAAACAAGTTTTTTACATTTTATAAAGTTTTATGTTTCTGAGATTCATAATTCACAATTGTAAGAACCAAATAATGGTTACAGCTATCAAAACTAAACTTCTAGCTGCAAAACTGTTGATGCTGGTCATATACGTCAATTGTACATAATAATTAACTTAAAAAAATTGCGTATAAGAAAATATGAATAACATTAGAAAAGTATATACATGTACTATATTTTAGTTGAGTAGTCGTAAATATAGATGTACTATAATTTAACTTTAAGTAAATGTAGATGCAAATGTATTTCATTTTAGTTTTAAGTACATGTAGATGTAGATGTACTATATTTTAGTTTTAATACATGAAGATGTAGATTTACTTTATTTTAGTTTTAAGTACATGTAGATGTAGATATGTACTATATTTTAGTTTTAAGTACATGTACATGTAGATATGTACTATATTTTAGTTTTGAGTACATGTAGATGTAGATATGTACTATATTTTAGTTTTGAGTACATGTAGATGTGGGTGGAATGGAACTTTACGAAAAGGTCCAGAAGTCTCCTGAGGAGACAGTTTGTTGTCAGGTTCGACCTAAATAATAAAATTTGTTTACAATCAAAGTGTACTGCAGTTTCAGGGAGGAATGTAAACAATTACGCAGTGCTGCTCAGAGGTGGAAATTCTTGTATTGCGGATATCGAGATCAATGCTTGATCTCCATCTTTTGTTAATCTCCAGACTAATTCAATCTTTATTTGATATCCAGTGATAAGCGTACCCTGCATGCAGGGATAACTGAAATAAAGGCATTGATCCTAAAAGCAAAATTCCTCTCAGTGGATATCGAGATCAAGCGTCTGGAATATAGATATCAACACAAAAGATCCCAAATTAGTCTAAATTTTGTTCCGCCCAGAATCTCCAGTATACTTTATTTCTAAAGAAAGATATGTTAGTTCCTCGTATATTCCATGATATAGAGATGCAGTGTTTCCAAATTAACAAGATAATTTCTTCATGAGCCTCAAAACGTGGTCGTCATCCTGTTTGCTTCCAAATCAATGGAGATTAAAATTAGAAAATTCCAACATTAATTTACTGTTTTCTAAAGGAACTGACTAATTGCCCTAAACCCTGATTTTTTAATCCTTATACCTTTGTGACCAAATGTTAAAGGCATTTGCTACTTCAAACTATAAATTAAATTAGACCAATAAACTAAGTTAGAAATATTAAAGATTTTCAACATCGGGTTACAAAGATATAGGGATTAGAAAGTTTAGGATTTGGCAAAAACTCCGTTCTTTCAAAGAAGATAAACCATTTTTTATAAAGTGAAATTTTTTTTGATCCACACTTTGTCATCAAATGGCTATCGCAGATCAAAGACGATCTTAATATTGCCTCTCAATGCGCATATTTATCGGAACGCTCTGTCTGTAAATAAAATGTTAATTCTAAAAATGAAAACAAATTTCTTTTCTTCCCTCCACATAGAATTCTAAATAGGCTAGGTATTGAAAAATAGAAAAGCAAAATAGAATTTACAAAATATTACAGAAAAAATGTAGGAATTTAATAGAATTAATTTAAAAAGGAGAAATTAACAATGTGAAAAGTAAGACTGAAATGGAATAGAATATATTTTTTTATGTAAAGAATTTAACAGACTTAAGTGACAAAGAAATAAATGCATAAAACAAAATACTAAAACAACAGAATACAATTTAAAAATATTTAAGTTTGTTTTTTGATTTATTCTGTGAAAGATATGGAAAGTATTCAATCATGGACATTATGAAAAATATTAAAGTATTTTATGGTTAGTATGAAAAATATTAAAAGTATTCTATGGTTAGTATGACAGGTATGAAAAGTATTCCATGGTTGGTTAGTATATGAAATTTATATGAAAAGTATTCCATGATTGGTTAGTATGAAATATATATGAAAAGTATTCCATGATTGGTAAGTATGAAAGATATGAAAAGTATTCAATGGCTAGTATGAAAGATATGGAAAGTATTCAATGGTTAGTATGAAAGATATGAAAAGTATTCTATGGTTAGTATGAAAGATATGTAAAAGTATTCAATGGTTAGTACGAATTAGATATAAAACATATTCAGTGGTTTGTATGAAAGATATAAAAAGTATTCAATGGTTAGTATGCCAGATATAAAAAGTATTAAATGGTTAGTATGACAGAGATAAAAAGTATTCCATGATTGGTTAATAGTATGAAAAATATCAAAAGTATTCTATGGCTAGTATGAATTAGATATAAAACATATTCAATGGTGTGTATGAAAGATATAAAGCGTATTCAATGGTTAGTATGAAAGATATAAAACATATTCAATGGTTAGTATAAATTAGATATAAAACATATTCAATGGTTAGTATGAAAGATATAAAAAATATTCAATGGTTAGTATGAAAAATATGCAAAACATTGTGTATTCTAAAGTTAGTATATAAAAATATGAAAATTGAAAAGTGTAGTGCATTCTAGTACGGGGGTCGATGGTTATATCAATTCAATGAAGACGACTTTTCCATTTAAGTTTCGGTTTCGAACAAGATTCTTTAAAAAAAGTTTACAAGTACACAAGTAAAAGAGAAAAAGAAGCTGTTAATTGACAGCTTTTCTTAGTTTCCATGTTTATAAGTAAATATGCTGTTTGAATAAAAATTTAAGTCGAAAGTCGTCTTTATTGTGTTAATATTTACGACGATGTCTGTATGCAAACTATAAAAAGAATTCAATGGTCATATTATAAAAGATATAAAACGTATAAATTATTTTATGAAATGAAGAAGGTTTGAACCACTACAATCAGAATATTAAATAAATCAAACTTGAATAGAATCTTGTTTCCTGAAAGTATACAAAGGAGGAATGATTATTAGAAAGATAGTTACTCGAGCCATAATTTAGTTATTTTGTAAATATATATGTAAATAATGAAAAGAAAGGGACTGCGTCGAAATATGATGTTTGGGTCGCGCTAAATAATTAATCCAATTTGACATTTTTTCTTCTTCTAAAACCCAGATTTTTTTCGAAATTTTGATTTTCGCAATCGTATTTCTAGTATTCAGTTTTTTTATACGCTTGACATAAGAGAGATACCAGTATGTAATAAGTTTTTTTTTCATTATCGTTAAATATTTCAAAAAGACGTGATTCTTATAGTTATATATTGAGATCATTTTCTTTGGATACAATCGTAAAAAAAGCATCAGGCGCACAATCGATTGATACTATTTTAACTTCTCACCAAATATAAAGAATTAAAATACATTTTTTTCTTTTTTTACCTGTCGCCAGTGGTGAATGGGTTGTGGAGAAGAATCAGTGGAACGTTTAAAAGAAAAATTATCAGATCTCAGAATCTAAAATAAAAATACAAAATAAATAAAACGACGATTTCAATTTGTTATTTTGTATTTGATGATGTATATTCAAACTTAATTTTTATTAGAAAAAGAGCATAACATTTACAACAAGTATTTTATTGGCGTGGATTGTAAAAATCGGGATTTTTATGATAACTTTATAATAATTTGGATAGTAGTTCACGCACTTGTGCAATTTTTTACTATTTATATCACTCAATCTGACCCAAAGGAATATCGAGAAACATTATATTGGTCAAATTAATTCTGTCAAAGGCATTAAATCTGTTTCTGTTTCTACTACTGTCCGCGATTTTTATTTCGTTTTCCTGTATTTCCTATTGAGCTAGCTAGGGGCCTACATACCTTCCTATTAGTGTATGGTGTTTCAGCTTGTTTTCCTGTATTGCCTATTGAGCTAGCTGGGGGCCAACACAAGGCACCAGAGGAATCAATGATCAAGCGAGGAGTAGATTCACGACTTCTATAATTTTTCAACAATTGTCATGATATTTAATAACAATTTATAAAACTTTATATAACTGAAGTCCAACGTTAGAATTTTAGGGCGAAAAATATTAAGAATATTAAAAAAAAATTGAATAAAAAAGAAAAAAAAGAAAAAGAATAAAAAGAAGAAGAATTTAAAAGAAAAGTATAACTAACCTCTCTTCCCCTTCTGCAAAATCTTCCTCTTGTTCGTTAATGAGACGCGCATGCGCACTAGATCGTTTCCTTCGACGCAGCAGGAAACGTAGAAGACGACCTGGTTTCGGGGCCGTTCTGCGCTTTTGGGTGAGTCCAGATTTACGAGAAACTGTGAGTTTTCTGGAACCAGAGTGTCTTGAATGGGAATTCTTTTTGCTCATAGCTCTTACAAGAGTTCGCTCAAATCTAGACATATTTTTAAAACTATAATCAAAAGTACTACAGTGATAACCATAAAACTTAGGAATAGTACGACGACTTTATGACTAAAGTTGTTAGTTCAATGAACATAAAACACAGCAATTGTGCAGTGTAAACAGACCAATTTCACTTAATAAGTGAATTTACAAGTTATACGATAAGAACTATTTGCTATGTTATTGTAACAACATCAAAACACTTAATATTTCTTTAATGCCGTCTTCCTATTCCACAGCTTTCTGGTTCTCACTGTATGTACCTAAAAATTATCACAAAGGAGACATAAAAAGCGGTTCAATATTTTTTGCATTTGAAGTATCGGACCGATTTCTGGGCAACCATAAGCAGTTGCAGTACATTATAAACATGGAAATAAATAAACGGGACTCGGACAGTACACCAGATTTATCATTATACATACCGGTTCGGATCATGCTGCACTGTTGGATTGTTGTGATTTACATGGTTAGGAATTTGTCTAGGAGGGTGCCTATTTTTTTATTGTGGGGAGGGGGGCTCATCATCAGTTGTGGGCCCCAAAACCGCCTAAAATTTAAGATTTCGCCGCTCTAGGGCTGGTTCGAGTTACCTATTTCCAATAATGGTGCCAACTTTATGGTTAGGGTTCCCCCCTCTAGCCAGTGTTTTATGTATATCCTCTCTACGCCTGTTTATCTCCTCAACGTATTGTTTACTCTCAAGGATTAAACTCCCGAGACCCTGGACCAATACTTTGTTTACAAAATACAAGTTAAAGCTAAATTCAAAAATATTAAATGTTAAAATCAAAAAAAGGTAATTAAGGATAATAACTAGTTTACAAAACAAAGAAGAAAAATAAACAATTAATTTGTTGGAAATATTTAATGATTTGAAATTTCCAGACGTTTTTACACTATGCAAATGTTAAATAATAGCATAAAGTTTTTTGTAATATTTCACCAGTTGTTTCAGTCAGTGGACAAAACATGTAAAAAAATGTTAATTATAGACTTATTTGCTGTTAAGGAACATATTTCTGTATAGAAATTTTCGGTGATTGCCATAGTAGAACTGTAAAATCGATTATTTCATTATCATCATTTTCTTTGCTTTGTTTATAATTTCAATCGCAAATCTCTTCAAAATGCCGTCTTAACAATAAAAAAAAGACCTTAGCTGAAAGAATTTGCATAAACCTGCGAGATTTTAAAATGAATTTTAAAACTTGAAATGATATAAGTTCATTAATTTTTTCAACCTGTTAGTATACATAGTTTGTTTAATAGTATTTGTTACATGTTTAGTCCAGGTTATTTAAGAATTGTAAAAAAACATTTCTTCTGCTGACTGAAACAACTGGTGAAATATAACAAATGACTTCACGTTCTTGTTTAAAAATGTTTCACTGATAAAGATATGTCTCATTGGTATTAAATGAATTCTAAAGTTTTTCTCTACATATGCTGCACTTTCAGCTCAACTACCATGTCTAGCTGGTTTCCCCCTTTAATAAATCTAGATTATAAAAATAATATTATCTACGCGTACATACATTAGTGCAGTAGGAGTAAAGGAATTGAGTCTTTGCCACAAACTCAAATTTTCTTCTCCCTATATCTTTGCAACCTGATGGTGGTAAAACTTTGATATTTCAAACTTAGATTATTTGATCAAACAGAACTCATAGTTTGATATATGTAAAGACATTTGGTTACAAAGATATAGGGATTAGAAAATCAGAATTTGTGGCAAAGAATCAATTTCTTTACTTTCAAGTTACAATGTGTCCAAAAAATTTCCTCAATTTCCCAAGATTATAACAGCACTTTTGTAAACTTGGTTCCTCTGAGTTTGGTGTATATCTGTATTTGTTTATCTCGTGGGATATCAGCTGACCGGGGAGAAAACTTAGCTGTTCTTTTAAAGAAATCAGCTGATTCTCAGTAAAACTGGTCATCACAGATCCTATATTAAAGTACAGTATGCTAAACATTTTTAAAACCACTGCTTGTTACAAAATAATGAAAATGAATTGAATGAATTGAAAATTAATGATTCACACGGTCTGCCGCTTTAGTAATTGTAAATTGGCGGCAAAGCCCAAACTAGGACCGCGCAAAGTTTGGATCATTGAATAAGCCATATAAAGATTATAATCAAGGCATTTAAGACTTAATTTAACCTCGAAATTGTCAAATTTAAAGAGTTTCAGGTCGTCTTTACAGTCTTATCCTGTGATTGTAACCCTGTATATGTACAGGGTTACTCACAAAGGACGAGACTTCAGAGACGATTGTACGAAATTCATACCCTCTATTTCCTTTTTTCCTGCTTTTGTAAACTTATTTGTTTCTTTGCCAAATCATTGAATAAGCCATATTAGGTTACTATATCTAAGGCAAAATACATAAACTAACTAACTGTATTATTTCAATAGTTTCCGGTCGTCTTTGCAGTCTCATCCTGTGTGGGAAACCCTGTATATATTCATCTTTATGGCTTTATATGGAATTGAAGCCTTTTACATATGTAAGATCAATTTTTTCTTTATTTGTAAAAGAAAATGAATTTAAATTAAACATTTTAAAGGGACTATAGACGTAATTTTAGCTGGCATGTCAGATTCAAAACGGTACCTTCAAGCTTTGTCTGAACAAATGACTGTTAGAATTAAACGCTTTTAAAGCTATAGCACAAGTACAATATCTTCCACATTATTGATCAGATAGAGTTTGGTACCATTGTAAATCTGGCATACCCCCTTTTTTCAAAAAAAGGCCACTTGAAATTACAACGAAATTCCCTTTAAGTATTAAAAATAATTGTTGTATATCATTAAAAAATAGTTAAGCGCGCCATGCCGCAAGATGGATATGCGCGACTGCCTCAAAACAAAAACAATGGTGCTACCTGTAGGTTGACCTGCATATCCGTGATACGTGAGGTGAGAGAGTGTATTATTACGTTGAGGTAGAGGTGGAGGATTACAAGAACAGTGTTCTGTGCAGGGTGCATTATAATCTGATTCTAGGCATGTGACAAAGTGATTAATTGATTGCTATATTTTTATTTGAAACAATTTTGAATTTTAAAAGTATTTATTTATTTTTCTAGAGCATATAAAATACTAGCTTGGGAACCCAGCTATGCCTGGATACTAAATTTTCCATTAACATGTCAATTTCGAATTTTTAAAACAAATAAGAACATTTCCATGGTTCTACCGATTTTCCCAATCAAAATTTGAGGCAAATCGGTCACGGGGTCCGTTAGTTATGACTTGACATACAAACAAACAGAAAAACAGATATTATTACTTTATATATATAAAGTATATATATGTGTACAGTACAGTACATTTTCACAGTCTTGAATTCATCTTGTAATAAAACAAGATTAAGAGGGAAATTGTGTTTTGAGAGTATTCCCCCTGGAAGAATAACTCCTGCTAGTTTTCCAGTCATTGTTCCAGATTAAACATTTTAGAAAACTTAAATTCTTGAAACAAGGCTCAGTCTTTAAATTTTAATCAAGGTTTAGTCAGCAGATGAGGAGGGGAGATATTCTGTCGTTCAGCAGATGGGGGGGGGGAGATATTCTGTCTTCTTCTTTTAAGACAAGATATTTTATTATAAATTTGAATTAAAGGAAATGAACACTCGTCACAAAATCTATTTTTCTAATTCTTAAATTTCGAAAATCAGATATTAAATAAGCTCTTAATAGCTATAATTAATTATGGTAGTGTAAATTAATTCAAAGTTTAAATAATAATAGATTTACATTGGAATAAGAAAATTAGAGTTTTAGGCAAGTGTTGAGCACTTATATGAATATTTAACTTAATTTTAAAACTCCTACAGCAAGGACATACAAAAATTAAAGTATTAGAATATTTATTTACATTTTTTAACCAAATTATCCCTGAATATTTTGAGTTTGGATCTTGATAAAGAAGATCAGCCTAAAAATAAGAAAACTTTTTTTAATGAATTTAAATCATAAATTTTAGAAAAAAACATTTTCATTTGTGGCAAAGACTCAATTCCTTTGCTAATATGACAGGATAATCAGTAACATAAATTAACTATTTAAAAAAAAAATGTTCACGCCAAAGACCTTTTATGTCAAGTAGATGAAAAAGTTAAAGTTTGAAATATCAAATGTTTACACCATCAGCTTGCAAAGATATAGTTATTAAACAAAAGAGTTTGATGCGATTCATCACTTTCTTCTCCTAAGAAGACGAACCTGATAAGAGGAAGAAGATGAGAGGGTGTAGGAGGAAGATGAAGAAGAAGATGTATAATTAGAAAGAGAAGAATATGAAAGTCTGGAGAATACTGAATGAAGATAGACGAAAAGATTAAAGATGAATGGGCTGGCGGCAGGTCCGTTGTTTCACAAGATATCCTTAGTTCTGAAATATAAATATAGATGGAGTTATTTTCAATTTCAATTATTATTAAACAATATGAGCAACGTTGAAGAACATAAAAGTAATAAATGCAGCGTTTATCGATTGGTTTTGAGGTCTTGAACGTTTAAACTTATTGATTTTATCACTGTATCATATGTATTTCTCCTAATTAGTGCAAATAATAAAAATTCAATAAATGAAATTCTTGAGTCTTTTTACCTGTACGTGTTTTTCCAGATTTCCACAAGTACAACACAAGAATGGAATCTAAAAAATTAGTTTATTTTGAAAAATTATTTGGTAAAAAAGGTTACGGCATCAAAATGAAGAAAAGGATTAGACTGACATGACGACCTGGAACTTTAAAAAAAACACTAGGGTCGAAAGGCTGAATTGTGTCTTAAATAAATCAAATCAATGTAGCTATAAACATTTGCGTTGTAGCTTTGCAATACCGGGCTACAAAAACTAAGATAAGTTGGAAAGGTGAAACTAAGAAAGAAGCCCGATCTTAAAATTAATGCATATTTTTCTGAAATGTGTAACTCAATGTAGTTTTACCTGTAAAATATAAGAAGAGGAAGGGATATTCTTGAAATAATTCCCCAAGCTAGAAGACCGTAGAACTCGGTTTGTATTCCCTAAATTAAAAAAAAATTAGCCTTTTAAAACAGAATTCATAATTTGAAATATCTAAGGTCTACGAAATTGGGTTTTAACGATAAAAGCATTATTAGAAAATCTAATTTTGTGGCAAAAACTCAATTCTTTTGCTCTCTTAAAAATGGGTAAACAAGCAGTGTTAGGATCCAGATCCGGATCCGTTTGATAAGCACCATTTTGGCTACCCGGATGTAGATGCGGATCAATAAAAAAATGCAGTTCCACGGATCCGGACCCAAGATGCAAAATATCAACCAAATATTATTTTTTGCTCTAAAAATCAGTAAATCTTGAAGATCAGGACCTGGACCCGGATCCGGATCCTAAGCATCAAAATGAAATGAGTTCATAATCACTTTTAAAAGTCTGTATTTCTTATTGTTATGCAAAGCATATAATTTATAACGCTATAGATCAAATAAGAAAACAAATTGGGGAGACAAAACAATTTCGCATTCATTGTCATTCTGATATTAAGTTCAGCCGTTGATAATGTTCTTAAATTATTATTTCAATTATTTTAACGTTGCCAATTCCTTTAAAGGGAGTAAAGTGAGCTATGAACATGAATCGGTCAAAACTCGGCCCATAACCCATAACCCTATATATTTATTAGAACTGAGTAGATTGACATTAACTAGAAAATATTCTGACAATTCTTCTTCTGTAGGATAATAAAAGTAAAGTATTAATCAAATAGAATGCTTTCGATTGTTTTAGATCAATGTTTTAGAACTTTACTCTTCTTCTAACAATAGGTTTCAAGCCTTTATATGTACTTTAATTACCATCACTTGAACTATCAACTACCTGAGTGATCTCCTAGAACCACCTGAGTTATCTTATAAATACCTGAGTGATCTCCTAGAACCACATGAGAAATCTCCTAGAACCACCTGAGTGATCTTCTAGAAGTACCTGAATGATCTCCTAGAACCACCTGAATGATCTTCTAGCACTACCTAAATGATCTTCTATAACTACCTGGGAAATCTTTTAGAAATACCTTAGTGATCAGCTAGAACTACCTGAGTGATCTCCTAGAACTACCTGAATGATCTCCTAGAACTACCTGAGTGATCTCCTAAAACTATCTGAGTGATCACCTAGAAGAACCTGAGTGATCTCTTAGAACTACCTGAATGATTTCCTAGAAATACCTGAGTGATCTCCTAGATCTACCTGAGTGATCTCCTAAATATACCTGAGTAATCTCCTATAAATACCTCAATGATTTTTTTAACTACTTGAGTGATCTCCTCGATCTACCTGAGTGATCTGTTTGTTAGAGATGAAAGTATCCAGGATCCAGAGAGTGATATTAGCGAAGAGAAGGAAGGTTATAATTTGTCTGCCAGGTTTAGCGGTCTGCTGGGATCTAGTCATACAAACACGCCGGCCAGCTTCACTCATAATCATACCTTAACAATATTTTTATTAAATTTGGTTTAATTAAAGAGAGAAGAATATTTTTTATTACCAAACACCATGCAATATAATCATCAAAAATTATATTTATTAAAATTTGGGGGGAATTGAAATTATAATGAAACCTACTATATTAAGATTATGTCTCGTACCATCTAAGAAAAAAAGATGAAAATTAAAATTAAAAAAGTGTACAAGAAGTGATCTTATCCATCTAGAGCTTTTAATGTTTAATTAAACCATTAAAATTGGTCATTTTTCATGAAATTTTTAACTTTGATCAATCTCGCTAAAAAGTTGTAACCTTTAATTTAGGAAAAAATATTAATAGTTTAAAAATAGTTGAACATGCTGCTATCAAGGGTAAACATATATTATTAAAACTGTAGCGGCAAACTCTGAATATTTACCTTGCAAAGTGATCTGTACTATGAGCATTATATTCTGAGTAAAGATGATTATGCTCTTAGTTTCTCCTAGAGACATAACCGCGGCAAGTGCGCTAAAGATGGCGAAGATGTAACTTCCGGTGATCGTGACAGTTGACAACAGGGTGTCCAAATCATAAGGAGCACTGAAGGTGTGCGACAATTTCTGAATCTAAACAAAAATTGTTATTTAAATTTTAACTAATTTAAATTTGGTAATGTAAAGTATTTTTGAGTCACTCTCTTTAATCTAAAAAATTACATGAAATTACGTATGAGAGTCCAAAATGATTTGTAAAGATGTGAAAAGAGTTTAATCCGCAGTTGATTTCACAAGTAAACTAAAGTTAGAACTTATCAATTTTTAGACAGAAAACTAAAGAATCTTTGTTATTTTAAACAAGTAAAAAAAATCGCTCGAATTTAAATATATCTTTAGTTCGGAGAGGTTAAACTCGACAAATCATCCGTTAAACATTGTTTCAGATTTCATACAGTGAGGATCAGAAAACTGTGGAATAGGAAAACGACATTAAAACAATACTTATGTGTTTGATATTGTTAATAAATAAATAGTACTAGTAACTTATTACATCACTTATTAAGTTAAATGGGTCTGTTTACACTGCACAATTGCTGTATCTCATGTTCATTGGACTATTTAAATTCTTAACTTGAGTCACTGTGATTTGAAGATCTCACGCTCTCAAGCAAAAATCTATGAGAGTTTTGCCAATTACTTCTTAAAAACCAAAGCTAACAACAAGTACTTTAAATTGCTAATATGTAGAGAGCTTAAGAAAAGCATAAGTGATTTAGAGCGGTAAAATCTAAGCCCAAGGCGTTGCGACACTTCAAATTCGATCCTGTCTTCAAAGTCAAATTGACGAGACTGTTTATAAGATAAATCCAATAAATTCTAAATGTACCTGGATAAATCCAATAAATGAAGCGAATATGCTCAAACCAAAAATAACGATTTCTGCTCCTGAAATAAAAAACAATCAAAAACAAATTTCTAATTCTAATTTCTCCGTGACAATAGTTGCTTGGCATTTTTCTTTTTGTGAACTTTGAACCTGAATAGATCCAGAACATTTGGCCCCGGTATTCTGGATTATCTTTCATCACGAAGAAAATAATTAAAATTATTTAAAGAATTAAATAATGAAGAACATAAAGATGATATCTATTTTTACCTTTGCTTGCACTTTGGCAGTCAACCCTCCAGTATTTTCTCTTCTTTGCTGTATCTTCATCTTCCATCTTCTTTCCTTCAGTCTTCGGAGCAAATCATTTAGATTAGAATTTTCAAAGCTTTCATAACAGTTTTTTTTTTAAATTGAATAAATAAATTTAGTTGATCGTTTTTTTTATTGCATTTTAGGTTGAAAGTGATAAATAGTAAAAAGTATTTAAACTCGGTGCATTTAGTTGAACCACTGAAGACATTTGATTTAGTTCGTCCTCCTACGTTTTACCAACATAACTTAGTGCTTTTTTTGGAACAAGGTTTAGATTTATGAAGTTTTTTAAATAAAAAAAATCAGATAAAAAAGTAGTAGAAATTGTTTCTGATGGTATATTTAATTCACTTTAACCCTTTTTTTAAAACAATTTATGATAATTGTAAATTTAAAAACCATGTTCCATACTTAAAGGGAATATTTCTGAATTTTTACTATAAAGATTATGTAACAAGGCTTTAAAAACATTTAAAAATAATCTAAATATATTATTCCTTGGACATTTTATCTTGTCCTACAGACCTCCACATGATATAGGTGACCGCTGCGGCTATCAAACTAAACATTTTTTTTAATGAAAATTGTTAACCTTTAAATACAGATGTAAGAGGAATCCTATCATTATGTTCACAAATTATCAAAAAATCGATTTAAGTCTAAATTACAAATAAACCAGTACTCACTTCAACTTTTCTTTTTGCTGGAATTATATTTGTTTTCACTTCTAATTGGTCAAAATAATAACATTTTTATAGTATCATTTAAAAATTTAAGAAATCTTTCTAAAAAGTGATAGGAATAGCTATAAAAAGTGATAGGAATAGCTATAAAAAGGTTTTATCAGGACATGATCTGTTTATGAAATAATTGTTTACCATTTTGTTAAAACTAAGGAACTGAGTTCTTTCTAATCCTTATATCTTTGCAACCCTATATCGTATAAATTTAATATTTTAAGCTATGACTTCTTTTTTAATCAAAATATCAAATGGATACCTCATCAGGTTGCAAAGACATAAGAATATTTTAGTTTGGGGAAAAAACTTAATTCCTTTTCGCTTCTGATTTGGTCAAATAATAGCGATTTGAAAGGATCTCATAAAGCTTTACGAACTCAAAAGAAAGAAGGAAAGGAATAGTTAAAGGTATTTATCAGGAGTCAGGACATGGCCGATTTAGTAAATGATTATATACTCATATTTACGTTTAACAAAGTACACTGTACGGAGATCATATTTAAATATAGGGGGAATTTTTCTAAAAAAGAACGATAATTTTAGATACTTTTTTCTTAGAAATGTAGTTATACCCTTAAATATAATATCTATACAAAATTTAGAACAATCTTTGTTTTTTGTTTCAGGCGGTAATGGAGAGAAAAAATGCATTAAATATAAGTTTTGTAAAGTGTTAGTGTGAAGATAAAATACTGCATAAATATTCTAGAGATAATAAAACTGTCAAAACTAATAGAAGGAAAACATTTTCATAAAGAAATTCACCATTTTTTTTAACCGAAACCAGAATATTATATAATCCATAACATTTTTCGGTTAAGTAAAAAGCAAGATTAAGTTAATTTTAAATATACAATTAATTAATTGTAAATATCTTATCAGAGATGAAATCGAATGGGGACCACTTTGAGATATTGGTTAAATTACAAACTTTATAGTAATTTTTGCAACGAAATCAAGTTATTTTAATGAAATCAAGTTATTGTAATGAAATCAAATTATTGTAATGAAATCAAGTTATTGTGATGAAATCAAGTTTTTGCAATGAAATCAAGTTATTGTAATGAAATCAAGTTATTGTAATGAAATCAAGTTATTGTAATGAAATCAAATTATTGTAATGAAATCAAGTTATTGGGATGAAATCAAGTTATTGCAATGAAATCAAGTTATTGTAATGAAATCAAGTTATTATAATGAAATAAAATTATTGTGATAAAATCAAGTTATTGTGATGGAATCAAGTTATTGTGATGAAATCAAGTTATTGTAATGAAATCAAGTTATTATAATGAAATCAAATTATTGTGATGAAATCAAGTTATTGCAATGAAATCAGTTATTTTAATGAAATAAAGTTATTGTAATGAAATCAAGTTATTGTAATGAAATCAAGTTATTGTGATGAAATCAGGCTTGCTTAGAGTCCGTTACAAAATATGATGTAATTTACCTGTATTCAACAATGAATTTGCCAAGCACTCTGATTTTCTAATCCCTATATCTTTACAACCCAATGTCGCAGAACTTAAATATTTCTAACTACGAATTATGTTAGATCACAAAATCTGAGTTTGAATTCAATGTTAAAAGATATAGGAATTGGACAATTTGAGTTTGTGGCAAAGACTTAATTTCTTTCTTTTTTTAAATAAGACAAATTATGACTCTGTAAAATTACCAAAAAATAGTTTTAATTTATCTGATGATTTTTGAATTTAGTAAAATTCAAAACTAAATATTTTACTTTTTTAGAATGAATTCAAGTTTTAGAACAATGCGCGGAATAAATACTGAAAGTTTTAGCAAGGGAACTTTATTCAATTTAGATAAACTTTGTCTCTTTACACTTATAAAGTTTACACTCTCAGAATTGTAAAAATAGCAAATATTTTGCTTTTTCATTCCATTTTTTATTATTTTTAGTGGCAGATCGTATCATCTGCAAATGCAATAAACAAATTAATTGCCATTTTTTCGCATGGTTTGTTGTTTAATCAAATTAAAATTAGGTGTAAAACGTTGTTACGTTGAGACCTTTTTTTTACAATTGAGACATTGTTTGCAATACTAACAGTATATATATACAGTACATTTTATAATTTCACTTTTTTTCAATTATACCCTTCACGGACACTTACATAATATAGTGAGGATAAACGTATTTAAATTTTTCAAAATACTTGTTAATCAGGGATAGAATTTAACGAACTAGATACCGCCGCACCGGTTCAAGTGTTGAATAAAGATTCATGAGGGGTCGAATCAGTGTTTCAGACTTTGAACCGGCGGTACGTAGTTCAGCGACCTCTCCAATTCATAAAATTCGGTCTCAGGGGAATTGAGGCCAAAAGAGAAATAAATCTTCATTTCTTTAATTATTGTTTTTTTTTATTTAAATTCGTTTACAGCGATCCGTATATACCTGACTGATATGCTTCGGAGACATCAAAAATGAATTGTTGCAATGCAAATTTCCTGCAAAATTTATATATTAATGTTGAATGTATTTATTTTTTAAAATTATTTACAATTCAACTGATTAAAATGATGTCCAATGGAACTGATTACTCGTTTCCGTTTATAATTTGCTAAAAGAAAATTCAACCTAATTATATTTTAAATTTTGCAAGGATCAAATAGTCATACAGTGCCAAAAGTATATCAACAAGGGACTCTATTTCTAGATAAATTAAAATTAATAAAAATATTGAAAATATAAGTATATGTTTATGTTTTACCTCTATTGGCTTGAATAAGACTGAAGGCTGTAGATCTATCTGTGTAATCATAGTTCCCAATATCTATTCTATCGTGGAACGCAAAATCATCACTAAAATAAAAATTGATAATATATAAAATGGTGTAACTCGTTTATAATATTGATGTTCTCGAAAATTTATAAAAATAAATAAAGTTTTAATAGAAGTATAATAAAATATGAATAAAATTTTTCAAAAGATTTTGACAAAATCGATAGTTTTTTTATGAACGAATGATTTTTTGGAACAAAATTTTTAAAAACGAAAAGTATTTTTCTAAACAAGGATTTTTTTTTAGCTAACTTTTGCAATTAAAACAGAACAAACTTTTTCACTGAACGATCGTTCACTGAGAAAACGAACGAAATGGGTGAAGAATGAACAATATTTTTGTGAACTTGCACGAAAACTAAAGATGAACGAACGAAAGAAGGTATCTCCTAATTATATTTTCTGAGGTAACAATGACCATTTCCCTTACCCTTCTAATCCGAATGCTAGCGGGCTATCTGGAACTCTGATGACGTCATCTCTATGCTCCTATCTGGAACTCTGATGACGTCATCTCTATGCTCCTATCTGGAACTCTGATGACGTCACTGGGCGCTGGTGCCAGGTTCTTGGTGTAAACATGATGAACCCATTCACTAGCACTTTCCCAGATAATAGTTCGAACCCACAGGGATAGGTTGGTGGCCACCAGGTGGATAAATCCAAACCTTAAAGAGATTTTTTCACTTTTTTCAACAAATTATATCTTTGCCAAAACTCTGATTTCCTAATCTCTTTATCTTTAAAACCTAGTATCGTAGACCTACGACATTTTTTAATTTGAATTCTGGTTGAATAAATAATTAAAGGTTAAAATATAAAAATCAGGTTGCAAAGATATAGTGATTAGAAAATAGGGGTTTGTGGCAAAGACTCAATGCCTTTATTCTGACATTTTTTCCACATAAAACAAAAAAATAATAGGTAGGGCAAGTGTTTGAATAAAATAATCTTTTATATCGAATGCTAAAGTTTAAGTGACTACCTGGCTAAAAGGCCGAATTTTTCCACAATTACAGTCGAATTAACAAACAAGAAGTGCATCTGCAGAAAGGTAAAAAGAGCCTGAAAAAAATAAAAATAAATGAATAAAAAGTATTTAAAAAATGGAGAAAAAAAATTAATAAAAAGTGTTTAAAAAATGAAGAAAAAAACGACTGGTCTTAAGTTGCTCCTGCGCAATATTATTGATGAACAATTTTTTTTGAATATACACTGTTTACTTTATAACCAAAAAAAATGTTTTATACCATATTCAATACTTTAACATAAACATACTTTACACAAAATTTCCTTTAATTATTTTAACATAGTTATGTGACCCTGCAAGGATAGTGGCGCATCCTCCCTTAACACTTTCATCTAAGTAAAACTTTTTATTTTCTTACAGATTAAACTCATTTCATTCGATTTGGGATTTTCTCTTTAATTAGAAAAGTCAAAGAAAGAATTTCAATAGTTTTCAAATATAAAATCGAAAATAATTTCCTTATTGTTGCTCACATGGGTGAACAGGGCACTTTTGTTAATCGGACATAAACGCTTTAAAATTTGGTCACTTAACATTTAATTAAAGTTTCTTCTTATAGACGCGAAAGGCAAATGTAAAATTAATAACGATCAAATCTGAATTCGATCAGGACTAATATCTTTGCGAACACTCCCCCTTTAAGGTCAATAAATCAATAAATGCTCAACCTGAAGAATGGGATGTGCAAGAACAACATCATCAACACAGTTTTTATTGTTCATAGTTGCGTGCATTGCAATCTCCAGACCGTTGAAGATGAGAGTACCCAATCCAAATACTAGAATTAGCAAATATTTAATTATACAAATACAGTAAAAAATGTAAAAAATGTAAAATTTAGGGCCCCAACCCTGAGATAAAATACCTACCCAGAGCCCCAACCCTGAGATAAAATACCTACCTAGAGCCCCAACCCTGAGATAAAATACCTACCTAAAGCTCCAACCCTGAGATAAAATACCTACGTAGAGCCCCAACCCTGAGATAAATACCTAGCCAAAGCTCCAACCCTGAGATAAAATACCTACCTAAAGCTCCACCCCTGAGATAAAATATCTCCCTAGTTTCTTATTATATTTAAACCCTTGAACGTTTCAAGACGATGTCAGGTTTTCCATTTTCGAACATATCCTGAATTTGTTAAATCAACTTTTTTCTCATATTTAACAAATAAAATGTGAAAACTTTGATTCTAAATATGATTTAGCAGTTCATTTAGGCTTCATATAATAATTTTTACTTTCAGTGATTTATTTTGTAAGTTATGAAAATGAGTTTTGTTTTGAATTGCGGATTATACTTATAAACGGGAAAGTGGGTTTTGTCTCGACAACGCGACGATGATTCCAATTCAGGATATGTTTGAAAATACCTCCTGCATTTCAAACAATCAATTTCCCACACTACTATAGTAAATTCTACAATGCAAGAACAAATACAATGTATGTTTTGATTTCTCAATGCTGTAATGTTGTTTTAATTACAAAAGAACAATATGTTTTTGTTTTCTATTTTGTTATATTTTGCCTTGTTTTGTTACGTAAGTGCGTAAATATTTGAAAATTGACAGTTATATGAATTCGAGAGTATTTGTTTCAAAACCAGGATATCTTTCAAAAACGAGACATAAGCTGAAATGCAGTAATTGTTTCAAATTGGAGATATGTTCGAAAATGAAAATAAAAATCATCAAAATCTAATTCTCATACCTTATTATAAGTCTAAAGTAGACATGGTTTGTTTCAATTAATAGTTTCAGCCATTTCTTATAAATGTATGGTGTAGTTTTGTTTAACTCGGCTTTGATTTAAAGATATATACGCTTAAAAAAGGTTATTTTCAGATTTGGCCTATTTCAGTGTTAGAAATTTTGGAACTTTCATTGTAAGCAAATTCGTCTTTGTATGACATTAATGAAGCAAAACACAAAAAAGTTCGCATGTATTAAAAAATGTTTTTAATCATTGATTATAATTTTTATCAACCTAACTTGTACCAATAAAAACTAATGTAAATTAGATAATATCATTTTTAAATAATTTTAAGAAAAACAAAACTTTTAATGTAACATTATTCAAAACATGATTATGAATAGTGTACATTCCATTCAAGGTTTCATTAAGTTGTAAAGTATAGCAGATGGTTGATGAATTAAATAAATTGGTTGAAAAACTTTCCCTTTTTAATAGCTTCATGCATACCTATTCTAGTGAAAGTTAAAATTATACAATATACAAATGTAATATAAAACGTAAATGGAATATGTTTATAACTACAAAATGGAATATGTTTATCACTACATAAATAAAAGGCGAAGTTCAAAATTTTGCGACATCACCGGTTTAACTTTGTGGCCCATTAACTCAGTTGAATCTACGATCAAATATTAGAAATGATATTTACACAGAGGGAACAGTTAAACAAGCGGTTGAGATCTAGCATAGACTCTACCCACTCTAGAACGTAAATGAACCTTTTTTCTCAATTTTTTTTTTCAATCGGTAAAATCGAATTTTTTTCGTTAACATTTAAAAGAGTAAAAACTTTTTTTGCTTTCAATGGCTGGTTTAAGATTTTTGAGCAACTTTTTTGCTTTCAACCACTGAGTTTGAACAACTTCTTTGCTTTCAACAATTTTTAAGCATTTTTTTTTGCTTTCAGCCGCCGGGTTTAAGATTTTGAACAAACATTTTGTTTTTAACCACTGGGTTTAAGATTGTTAAGCATTATTTTTTGCTTTAAGTTGTTGGGTTTAGGGTTTTGAACAACTTTTTTTTTCAACCACTGGGTTTAAGATTTTTCAGCAAGTTTTTGCTTTCAAGCAAACAAGTTGCTGTAAATTCTTGAAAGCAAAAAAGTTATTAAAAACCCTACACCCACCAGTTAAAAGTAATTGTTTTCCAGTGGTTGAAAGCAAAAAGTTGTTAAAAATCTTAAACCCAGCGGTTGAAAGCAAACAATTGTTGCAAAGAAATAATAAACTCAGCGATTGAAAGCAAAAAAGTTGCTGAAAAATCTTAAACCCAGCGGTAAAAACCGTGTTTCAATGAAAGCTATTCTCCATAAGTGGTTGAAAGCAAATAAAGTTGGTGAAAATCATTAAAATGTTACGATTATAGCGGTTAAACAATGTTTAAAGGAATTGAGTCTTTGCCACAAACTCTGATTTTCTTATCCTAATATCTTTGCAACCCAATGTCGTATACCCTTGATATTTGAAACTACAAATTATGTTAGACCAAATAATCTAAGTTTGAAATATCAAAGGTGTACACCATTAGGTTTCAAATATAAAGAGATTAGAAAATTTGAGCTTGTGGTAAAAGCTCAATTCCTTAGAGATTCTAGATTGCGTAGAGTCTATGCTAGATCTGAACTTCTCGTTCAACTGCTCCCTCTGAGTTTTTTTTCTGCCAAAGTATATATCAATGAAGTATTAGAAGGAAAAACTAAGGAATTGAGTTTTTGCCACAAACTCTGATTTTCTAATCCCTTTTTCTTTGCAACCCGAATTCGTAGACCTTTGATATTTCAAGCTATTAATTTTGTGAGCTAAAATGGTCTAGGTTTAAAATATCAAAGATTAACATCATCAGGTTTCAAAGATATATAATTAAAAGTTCAAAACATTGTTGTTCTTCTCTCTAGCTCTTCAAAAGTGTGTCCTTTAAAATGACTAACCTGCTCGATGATACTGAAGGGCAGTTGTCCAGAAGAACAGTGATATATATACACATTATAGCAATAATAGATCCAATATACAGATACATCATGAAATATGCCTAAAAAGTCAGAGATTTCAAGGATTACCCTAAACCCTGATGGATATAATGATTTTAAATGTGTTCACGGGAAAAATTTAAAATAGGACGTTAACGTCTACTTTGCACTTTGCTAACAAACAATTTACTCATAAAATCCTTTTTTCTGAAAAAAAAACTGTTGCAACATTTTTGAAAACAGGGTAAAAAGACTAGGTATTTTTAAGAAGATGGCCATTACCCAATTATTTTTTTAGCTAACAAGTTACAAGTTTGAAGAGCCTAATACTATTTTTTATCGCTTTTTGACCAACATTACCGACATATGAATCCCCCAACAGAGGTAGGTTCAGTTACCTAACTTCCCTCGGGACCGTTTTGTAAACTGCGAAAATTTTCAAGAAAAAATTCTTGCATTTTATCCCAAAAGACGATCAAATAGATTTTTTTACATACCCCGGGTTCCATCTACCAATTTTGACTAAAAACCATCTCTCGCTGCGCTCTGGATGTTTTATAAGCAAAATTGGTCTTGGGAACCCTTAGTACAGTAAAATACCATTAAATTCCCTTAAATTCCCTGTAAAGTCTACGTTGTAAATAATTATAAAACATTTTTTGAGAATAAAGAGCAATGCGTAATTTGATGCAATATGACTCCCACAGTATTAAAGTATGAAACCTACCTGGAAAGTTAAAGGTTTGATATTATTATCCATAACTTCAATCAGACAGAAGGCTATCATCAGAAGTACAAGAAACTTTCCATACATAGCTAAACATGATAGTATCTTTTAAAATTTGATGCTAATGATAATGTTGTTTGAAAATATATTTCGGTCTTTCTTTTCTTTTCTTTTTTTTTCTTTTCTTTATTCTTTGAATGTTCTATACCTGACAATGTTATCCACAGTTGCTTAAAGGGTTCTCTTCTGTCCCAGAGAACTCCAGAAAATGGATTCAAAGATATAGACGGCATCTTGGAAACTTCAGTCTTGCCCTAAATTTAAATTAAAATTAAAATCTTTGATTGGGTAGGTCAGGTATTTCATATAGATCAGGTAGGTCAGGTAAGTCAGGTAGGTCAGGTAGGTCAGGTAGGTCAGGTAGGTCAGGTAGGTAGGTTAATTAGGTCAGGTATGTCATGTAGGTCAGATATGTCAGGTAGGTCAGCTAGGTCAGGTAGGTGAGGTAGTTCAGGTAGGTCATGTCGGTAAGGTAGGTAAGGTAGGTCAGGTAAGTCAGGTAGGTCGGGTAGGTCAGGTAAGTCAGTAAACTACCTGAGGTCTACTTGAGGTTACTCGTGATGTTTTCGAGTTTTTTGATATGGCGGTCTTATGTGAGTAATTACTCTGTGCTCTATCTGGTCTCTCCATACTGGGTTTTACAGTTGGTTTCGAGGACTGGGAGGGAGGAGACGGCAGACTAGAGCTCTCACCATCACTGACAGTTGTCACATTTTTAATCTCTATTTTTCGGTTCGGAAATCAGAAGCAATCAATTTTCAAAGTTAAAAATGTCATTCTTATCATACAAAGGTTTTATGGGTACCATAATGAATCCCTCGATTAGAACTATCATTGATTTCTTTTCAAATGATAAAAAATAATTAAAAATGGGAAAATCAGTTCCTTTCAGGCTCCGGTTCGGAGAACTCCTGAGACCTGTCCCAGTCTCCACTCTACAAACAGATTTAAAATAAGAATTTGTTTTAATTTTTCATTTTTTAATATTACTTTGGGTTTTTGATACTTTTATATCCACATCATATTAGATCGTTTATGCCTATAAAATTGAGATTTAAAGGACTAATCAGAAATAAAAAAAAAAAAATAATTTAAAAATATTGTATGAGGCTAATGTAAAAACTTTCTTGCAAAACAATAACAGGCTTTTCGAGTACAATATCCGTATTTTGGTGATAAAGCTTAGAGATAATCCAATATGATATGGGACGCTCTGTATTATTTTGGATAATCTCCATTTATATAGCATTCAAGATTTCAAATGAAAGAATTACATATAATTAATATAAACCCATTTGATACTAGTAATGTATGTTGGAAAACTCAAATCATAATCAGAACAAACTATACTAGGAACAGCCTTCACACTCAATACATGAAATAATACATTGACTTTGAAAACTAAAGAGGCAAGAGGCTTTCGTCATATGAAGTTTTTACCTCAAAAAAGTTTAAATTGATCAATTATTTACATCTGACATTTGATTTTCTGACCAGCCACCTACCTTTGTATCAACTTCAGAGAGTTTTCTAGGTGATGGTGTGGCGAGTTTGGGCGGATCTACCGCTGGTTTGGGCGGTCTGTGGGGCGGAGGTTTCCGGTCAAGCGGCGAGGGAAGGACGGAGTGACCGTCTAGGCTATCCTGGTCCTGACAAACTTCACTCGCAGCTGCAATATTATGGGGGGGGGAAAGGTTATTCATGTAATATGTTTCAAGTTCAGCCTAAATTCAGTTCAGGCAAATCAATTAATATGAGAAAAAGAATAATTTTTACTAATAGTCATATTGACACACATTTTAACATAGCCATTCATTCTTTAAAAAATACTAACGATATGAATTAATCAATTTTTTATTAATATTTTAAAAAAGAAATTTAGTGATGGGATATAAAAAAAACGCGTTCTTGTCACAACCCCTTATCCCCTTATCTTTGCAACCTGATGGTGTAAACCTTTGATATTTCAAACATAGTCTATTTGATCTTTCAAAATTTTTAGTTTTAAATGTTTAAGGTACTCGAAAGTCTTTTGCCGAAGAAATTTTATCAAGCCATAATTACCAGATTTAAAAACTCGTTTTGCCTCTAAAAACGACGAGCTTTGCGGCCTCGTTTCGCCACGTTTTTCCTGATGATGTCGGCACTGACATTTATTTTGTTTTCCATGGTGCTCGTGTCTTTCATGTGCCTCTGTGGAACTTTTTACTACATCTGTACTCTCAAATCTAGACTTCGAAGTTTTGGGAGATTTTAAAATGTGTTGTTTATATTTGAATTTGGTGGATTTGTGAATGTTGGAGTGATTGGTCGGTTTGTCAGCTCCATCAACAAAATAGTCGTTAGAGAACATTTTCACTCTTCTCTACAGTTCGAGCACTTTTTAACAGTTTTTTTTTCGCTACATCATTTTTAAGTCTGACTAAATAAATAATAACTTTAATGCTAAAAAAGGTTCCAAACTGCTTGTAAGTTACATTAAATTTATAAAGCAATTCGCACCCCCCCCCTTTAAAAATAAAATTGGTTAACTTAAGTAATCTAGTTTGTATTCACTTCTGACTTTTCACTTTGTGTTTAACATTATTTTTCACTGCTGAAGTTTTATTTCTTTTTAAACTGCAGTTTGTATCTAGTTTTATTTCTACTGCAGTATATATGTTTATCTATATACTGTGGAATAGAACTGACCAAACTGTCGCTTGCTAGAAATCGTCAGGGATGTCTGTGCGTCGGGGTGTTTGTATGTGAGCGCTACCAAACGCGCATCAACTAAACATCTTAGAAATTAGAAATAATTTCTCAATCTGTGGAAGGATGCAGGCAGTTTCAATAAATAAAAGTATTTTTTAAACTTTTAGTTTGGTTTGAAATGGTTTTCAATTACATTTATGTTTGATTTAATTTATAGTGTTAATTTCGATGAAAAATATTTCATTTAAGTTTTTTTTTTATTTCAGCATTATTAAATCAGCCATGGGTGGTAATCAATATTGAGGCGTTAAAAGAGCATTTGATTGCTGATGTAATCACATCTCTAACTTGATCATATATTTATATTGGTTTTTGTATGATCAGTAATTTTAGATAATAAGTGACAAATATATTTTTAATGTTTGATTATTGGAACAACCTGGAAAATAAGAATAAACGATGCTTGTGTGGGAAAACTGCTAAGTTTAAGGCAAATATTATGTAATATCGTTACACTCAATAAATACAATAATTGTGATGTGTGTAATATTTTCAACGTTAACTAGATAATCCATACAGTGCATATACACACAATATATATCGTTATATCGTTATATTACACACAATATATCCAAAAATGACGCAAATGTGAGACTTTGGGAAAATGCGAAATGAAGTATTTGCAAGTAGATCCAAGTCGGTTAAAGACAATAATTAAAAATCAAATTAAGCGTAATTGGAGCCATGTTTTGCACGTCTGGATCAAAATTTTGTAAAAAATACGTATAATATTTAAAATCAAAGAATGGAAAGAGTATAGTAAGGGGAAGGAGTATTACAGGCCGCAGGGTGAAGAACGGATGAATATGATTGCTTACTCGTCAGACCTAAAATGGATTTTCTAGTAAACAATCTGGAATTTAAAACCCAGGCAGATTTTCTCCTGTCAAACCAAATACATAAATTCAGTTCAACTATATTAATTTCTAAAAAACAGAGTGTCCCGAAAATCATATAAAATGTAACATTAACATTGAACTTAAAATGAATGTTTTCTTTTATAAATCCTAATATTTTTACTACTAAATTAACCAAAAATATCGTGTATTTTTTGGTAAACTCTATTCCAAAGTTATTCCATAGTTAAAGATATACGTAGGGTCTATGTACATAAATCATCTGGACTGACAGCAAATATCTTAATATTTAAATACAATTTTTTGTAGAGATTGAATCCTAAATATACATAGTTATTAGGAAGTTATAAACATTTAAAATGAAAAATGAATTTTGTTTTAAGTCATGTTTGTTTGCTACTTATAGTTGCTAAAACCAAAAATATTGTGTTTTATCTCAAATACTCCATTCCGTATGTTCTATGGATCGCCTTTTTTGTTTGATGAAACATAATTTTGATTTAAAAATGATAGAAATTCTTAAACAAGAATGCATTGTCACAGAGATTGCATGTGTTTTTCATCAAAAAGAACTGAGTCTTTGTCAAAAACTCGAATTTTCGAATTCCCATATCTTTGCAACTTGATGGTGTAAACCTTTGATATTTCAAACAAAGATTTTTTGATTGAACATAATTTTTCATTTAACTTAGTTTAGTATACGACATTGGATTGCAATGATATTGGGATTAGCAAATCAGAGTTTGTGGCAAAGACTAAATTATTTACATATAATCAAATTTAAAAATAAAAAAAAACATTTTTCGGTCGGAAAAAAGCGCATTTTAAACGAAACGAAAGGGAAATTAATTTCCCAAACTTTCACATAATGCGAGCATAAGGAGCCGCTAGAGCCGCCATATGGTCGGACTCGGATATAGATAATCTTGAGAATTTGAGCTACGCGGTGGTCAATGTCAGACTTTCCCTGCACACTTTAATATCTTCACAACAACAGGGTGTACCACAAACAATTTTCATTAATTCTAGATTTACAGGGTGCCTCGTATATATATATATATTTTGCACGCCAGATATAAAGAAATATGCAGCATGTGTCTGTTGAAATCAGAAAACGGTGTAATTATCACTTTTTGTTTTTTCTTTTAGCATCTATAGAAAGGAAATTCGTAATTTCTAATTTCTATATCTTTGTAACCTGCTTGGTTTAGACCTTTTATATTAAAACGTTTATTTTGAACCCGCATAATCAATCTTAGTTATTATAATCAAAAATGACAAAATCTTTAGCGACATTTATAAATGAAGTAAAATGATTTATAACAAAGACGGTATTTCTTCTCCTTACTGTAATTTTACACGAATTATTTTTTAAACAAAAACAATTTTCATTAAATATACCTAGCTATAGCCTTGATATATCTACATCAAAAATTATTTAGATCTCATTTATATTAAAAAAAACTAAATACAACGAAAAAGATCTGATTGATATCGAAATATGTCCTATTTTATATATTTTCATATGTTAAATAAATAGTCCAACAAAAAGTATCATTTATAGCAAATAGGAAAAATCATTCTTCAACGCCCGTTATATCGTTATATCGTTATATCGTTATATCGTTATATCGTTATATCGTTATATCGTTATATCGTTATATCGGGTGAAAATGGGTTCCAAAGTTGAATATGTCTGACGTCTGACTTTTAACCAGAAAACCTAATTTACTGTGATCTGAGTAACTTTTAAAGATTCATAAGGAGTGTAAACAGTAAACACGGTAAACATTGCTTTATAATTAAGTTAATTACAAGAATGTGTAAGGCAAGATTGGAATGAAATCACTCCACTACTATTTTATGTATTATAAATAAAGTAAAAATAAATTAAAGCTTGTAGAAGACGACTTTGTATATCGCCGAAGAAGAAACATTTCAGAAAATCTATTGTTAAAGTGGTCCAAATAAAATTGCTGAATATGTTAACGACGTTAAACTTAATTGTAGCACTTGTACAGGCCCATTTTATAGTTAGTATTTTTCTAATTACTGATAAAACTATTTGCTACATAAATATAACATAAAAAACTTTCCTACTACAAAGTTGTATGGGTCCCATAATATCAAAAGAGAGTGTGATCAAAAGAAAAACAGCTACATTTGCAAATATCAAAAGAAAGTGGGATTCAAGAAAAACAGCTACCACATAGTTGCAAATATTAAAAGTTCTTTGAGGGTGCAGTGGCTGTAACACGCGTATATAACGAACATAATAATGCTTTGTATTGCAATTAGCTGGTTTTGAATGTTAATCATTCAAATGATAAAAACTTGCATTGAATATTTATATATGTATTGTACATAGAACTCAATCAAGATTCCCATAATCAAATTAAAACTTTTGAAAATTGCATAGCAGCAGGTGATTGAAATAAAGTTTTGATTTAAAAACCAAATTTATATATATAAAATTTGTATACCTTCTCAAAAACATATATTGTTGGTTAAAACATTTTAGAATTATGATTTTTGACTCCCCCCTCCCCCATTTTAATCCTGCTCCCCTTTTAAGAATTTAAATAACTTATCCTTAAAAATTAGGCTAGAACTAAAAATTGCAAATTTTCTTATTACAATTTTGCGAATTTTCTGTGATTCTATTATTCAATCTTTATAAAATTTTAGATTTTGATTGAAATAATCACACTTTTTTTTGACTCACCCTGTATATAGTCAGTTTAAACATTTTAGAATTATGATTTTTGACTCGACCTCCCACATTTTAATCCTGCCCCCCTTTCTCCTTCATATTTCTTCTGCCCCCCCTGCCCCCCTTATATAGTGAAAATATGAACATGGTCTGACTAATAAATATCCTTAGACTAGGACACACATCGATCTAGACTGCTAGAAAAGACTGGGTCTTTAATTAGAGATCGAAAGGATTTATAAAATGTCGTCTTGACAATTGTTCAATGGGTTGAATACCAGTATACAGGTTGTCCCGTAGTTTCTAAGAAAAATGACATCAATTATAGAAATCTCTACTGTGCAATTTAAACCCCACTTTACAGCCTGCAGGGATACAGTGAGATCTTTAAAAAATCAGGATTAAAGGTTCACCATAAACTTATAATTGCATTCACACCATGCATTCAACCTGTAACCTTTATTTATATCATGATCAAAAAATGATTTCAAATTCTTGAAAATTAAGAAACGACCTAAAAATTGTATTCGAGTTCCGATAGTGGATAAATGACGAAAAGTGTATCATTCATTACATCAGCGTGAGTTTTTAAAAATGTGGTCTGCCTGCGATCTTTTTAACGGACGAAAATAAGGTCGTCGTCGAATATGTCAATACAATGAAGACGAATTTTGATTTAGATTTGGATTTTATCAAGCTTTTAAAAAGCATACATGTAAACAAAGAGAAGCTGTGGATTTAAAACAGTTTCTCTTTTCATACTTGTAAACTTGTAATTCGATAAAAAGCTTGTAAACAATCAAAACGCTTAAGTAAAAAGTCGTCTTCACTGTATTCATATAATCGCTTACCACTGTATCAAACATTTAAACAATTTTGTATTTATTTTAAAAATTGGAATCTGTACAGATTTCTCAGTATCTTTGTCAATTTTGATGGAGCTAAAATGCTTGACCACATTTTGGTATTCCCGAGACTATTAGTTTTTCGTGTTACATGTTCTGACTTGTTTATTGGGACACCATGTACAAGCGGTACATATATTTAGACACCCTGTACAAGCGGTACATATTTTTATTAGTACATACACCCTGTCCAAGCGGTACACATATTGGGACACCCTGTACAAGCGGTACATATATTGGGACACCCTGTACAAGCGGTACATGTTGTTTATTGGGACACCCTGTCCTAGCGGTACATTTATTGGGACACCCTGTACAAGCGGTACACATATTGGGACACCCTGTACAAGCGGTACATATATTGGGACACCCTGTACAAGCGGTACATATATTGGGACACCCTGTACAAGCGGTACATATATTGGGACACCCTGTACAAGCGGTACATATAGTAAAACTATAAAGGCAAGATGAAACCATCTATACTTACATGATGTTGAGTAGTGACGAATTCTTTCCCGAACCCAGAAATCAGGGTTTATAAAGGCCATATGCGGATCCAAGCTATAGAAGCTGTCAATTAATCAATCAATTGGAAAGGTCTTACTGCATTGCTTGATTTGATTAGTTATTTCTGAAAATTTTATACAAATTTAGATGTATTTTTATATATTTGTTAATTCACTATTCCCGCAATCAACAGTTTTGATACAATTTAACCCAGAATTTCGAGAGTGATCGAAAGGATTTATAAAATGTCGTCTTGACAATTGTTCAATGGGTTGAATACCAGTATACAGGTTGTCCCACAAAACGTAACAGTTGGTGAAAAGTTTGTTAAGGTGTTTGAACCTCAAGAGAATAATATAAAAAATTTCATGTCAGCCATACTATAGTAAAATATATTTGAGTAAAAGATCTTTTAATGAAAGAAACTGCAAAAAGCATTTAATATCTAATACAGTATAATGGAAGCAGACATTCAAATCTATTCACCAACTGTCATGTTTCGTGGGACACCCTGTACCTTAATCTTCGAAATTGTGAAAATAAATAAATAGTTATGAAATATGCTGGAACAGTATTAGAGAGCTCAAAATTGGTAGTTAGTTAACCCAATAAGGGCTTAAACTATAGCCTGGAGAGGGGGATGGGGCGTCTCACGCCCCCCCCCCTAGAAAAAGACCTTAGAGAATAGGTATAAGGTTGAAATGTAAGTTCAGAACCAAATTTGTCAAAGCGTGCTTATTGAAAGAAAAGTTAGACCGATAACTTTGATAGTTTGGGATGTAGGGTTGAAAAACATGCCAGAAAAAGGGTAAAAAAATGTAAATTTTTTTTTCTTTAAAAACTTTGAAAGTGTGACAAATGCTTTACATCCATTTTTCAAGGGATTTTCAAAATATACATTTAGATCTCTGGCTTTATTCACAAAAAAGTGATGTGCTATTTGAGATTTTTTTATTTACATAGACCGGATTTTTTACCCCCCTGTACCCCAACCTATCATTACAAATTTTGTTATTCATTAAAATTCTCAAAATTTCACGGTGATAGTGTCAAAAATTAGAGTGATAGGAAAAAAATAAATGGGGTGTCTAACGCCCCCCTCCAACCTGCTTAGGGTTAAAAGATAAATATCTGCAGCATTTCATTATCAGTATGTTTAAAAGACATTTTGTAAATTCTTTCGATTTCTCCAAAGTCCTGTATTAAGTTTTAAAAAGTGTTAATTTTATCAGTAAAATTAAATTAAATTCCTGGATGGTTTATCGGAAACTGCTTGCAGATCAGTACTATAAAGCGTGAAATTAGTTACTCCTGTCCCCGGAAGACATTAACTGCTTTGTGTTAAAAATACGATGTCATGCTAAAAAAATGCAAGTCATTGCAAATATATTACAATAAACAGAGCTAGGGGATTACCTGCACTTTTTGCAAATAATTGCAAATAAGCATTTTATTAGAAAAAGGTAGCAAAAAGATTTAAAAGATAATTCGTCGACGTTTTTCCATTCAACAGAAAATCATAGAAAATTCTTTTTTAAAGACTTCAAGATTTAATGAATGGTATATAAATATACGAATATCCAGCTTAGATTTTAAAAATAATAAAAACAAACTAAACTTCTCACTTTCACTAAACAGTTCCGTTTTTTTCTGTTTAAAACATTTTAAACAGACTTCGACAATAAATGTGATTGTGAACCGGTGAACCATTTTTTTTTTCTCGAAAAAAATTGTTAGAAAAGTTATGAAAATTTGATGGATTTCATAAAACCTTTGCATTCATCAAAACTCACAATATGTACGGGTCCTAATACATGGTCCCCAAATTGATGTAGAGTACAATGAAAAGTACATGGACCACAGCCACTGGTGAAGTATAGTTATAGGTTACGCTCCATATATAGATTGGCATAACCGATTCACAACAGTACCAACAAAACCTTCGTCAGATTGATGAAATAGCCATGCAATAACTTTTGAAAATTTATGAATTGCGAATTCATGTCAAAGAAACAATGGAGGAAATTGTAAGAATCAAACACTTTCAGCTTGAAAAAAGACGATATCTACAACATAGATCCAATTAAGGTTTAAAGGGTACCGCTGTGAATTAGACTGGCCTTTTGAAGTGGAGGGTCGGTCAACACTACAACAATACTCAACTGCAGTCACTATAAGATACTTATTTCTTTGGATAATTATTTTTAAAATTCAAATTTTGTAAACATTTTTCTGGAGACCACTGTACACAATGGACTGAATCTAAATACCCCCCACGAGGTGTGAGGTGAACTGTTGACTGTTCAAGGAACAATGTGTAAGGAACCATATGGTTTACACTCTAATAGCAAAGAAAAGGTGGTGAGGCTAGGATAGGCCATGCGCGCAACCGAGAAGATCTAGATTTGAATACGTTCAACAGATGGCAGTAAAACCAGGGGGAAATTATGCACAGTTGGTTCCGTCAAAACTTACTCAGAAGAGAGTTTTGCTGAGAATTTACAGTGAGTTCTACAAATGTTTACGCAACAATAAAGTTTAAAGAAATTATAAATTTTATTGTCATACACGAGAGAGGGGGTATAAAACTGATTTTGTTTATTTGACAAGGTCAAACAAAATTATTCTTACGCCAAACTTTTCTTCTTCTTAGGATTATTGGGATCTAGGATTTTACCAGTGACAAGCTGAAACCAGTTATAAGCTTTTTAAAAGTTAAAAGTTATCATCCAACGGCTACAAAAATAATGAATGGGTTGATATTTATGATTATTGTTTCTAAATACAACAGGTTTAAATTTACTGTTGCAAAATAAACATTTATTTTTTATCTGTTCATCATGTTTTAATAATTAAGAACATCCAAATAAATTTTACTAGAATTCCAAGCAATAAATATCTATCAATGCATTTTACCAGATTTTGTAGTTTTACTTTTTTGGTAGAAATTTAATTCTAACATAGTACAGGTTCTAAACAACTGTATATAGTGAAAATATGAACATGGTCTGACTAATAAATATCCTTAGACTAGGACACACATCGATCTAGACTGCTAGAAAAGACTGGGTCTTTAATTTCAGCTCACTATTTCACCTTTACTTTTTAGTAGCCCAAGACATGTAATACAGTAATAACCAGAATTGTCTCATGTTCATTGGAATATTTAAAGTGAGAACTGGAGTCTGAAAGTCCTCTTTGTATTCCAATGTTTGCTGGTTCTCACTGTATAATAATCCCGAATTTATTTACCAGAAAATAGACTGGATGAACATTTAAATATTTGAACTACCATTTGAACTATTGAACATTTGAACCATTAAACTTTTGATCATGAACTATCGATTTTTGAACTTTTGAATATTTGAATGTAGAACATTTGAACTATACTTTCAGAACTTTTGAACTATTGAACATTTGAACTAATGAACAAAATGCACTAATTAGTCAATCGAGATTAGACGAAATCGAAATTAGGCAAATTGTCACTTTTTTTGCTGAACTATTCGGTTAACAATAATTCAAATATATATGCAGAGATATTTTTTATTGTAATTTCATAGACAAAGACGAGACAAAGACCTAGAAAAAAAGGAGAGACAAATTTAAAAACGATGTTTTCTTCAATTATCTCAAAGCCTCAAAATATTATAAAATAATCGAAACTTTTTAATGTGTTATATACTAAATCATCAATTGTAAAAAGAGTCTAAAAATAAGAAAAAGAAAAATATCTGCAGAAAATTCTGGTGAATTCGAATAGTTTCAAGACGACATTTAAAAACAGAGTTAACAGGTGCAGTGATTTCAACGTATCAATCTCTGAAAATGAATTTAGAAGGTTTTATTAAGAATTACTTTAACCCCCCCCCCTTCACAAGGCTGTAACTGTACTTTTTCAGCTTCATAGGTATACGAAATTTCTCAAGGGGTCTGAAACCCTATACTCCCCCCCTGAATACGCCTCTGATTTTCTCCATTGGTGTCCCACGAAACATGACAGTTGGTAAATATTTTAGGATGTCTTCTTCCACAATTTGTTAAGTTGTTTAAGACATTAATCAAAATATTATATAGGAGTCATAACTCATAATACAGTAAAATTAACTTCAAAGTAAAATATATTTGAGCAAAATATTTTTATTAAACGAAATGAACTACAAACAGCCTTTAATATCTAATACAGTGTATGGATGACGACATTCAAAACTATTTACCAACTGTCATGTTTCGTGGGACACCCTGTATCTAAAACTTTTGTCTGTGCTTCTCTATACTGGGAAGTCTGATAAGCTTAGACAGAATAGATATATACTGTAGATGTCTGGTATATATATAACTGTAGAATTATATATTGGTATATATTCTGTAGATATTCTGAATGTCTGGTATATTCTGAAGATGACTGGTATATATACTGTAGATGTCTGGTATATATTCTGTATATGTCTATGTAACCGATAAAAATGTATTTTTGTGATGAAAGATCTAGATCTAATATATGCAGTAGGAAATATGGATAATATTTCACCAAGGAATCCTGGGAAATCATTATATTGATCATGGACAAATACAGATTAAGATCTACCAGTTCTTTTTATACAGATTTTAGTGTAATTGTGAGACTGATTCGAACTGACTCTTTTTTCATATTTATAATGAAAATGTCGAATTGAATTCTACACAAAATTTTATAAGCTACAACAAAACTAAACGCTTTACCTTTCATAACAATATTTTCGTTGATTTCAAACAAAGAAGACGACATATCTTATATACAAATTTTCGTCGCACATTTTCACAAAATAAATCTATAAAATTATCCAAGTCCGCAAAAAAGTTCAAGCAAGAAAGTTAAAAAAATATATTAAAAAAGAATGAATACCTATTTATATCGAATTCAATTATGATTTAGTATATACATTTAAGTGAAAATGCAATTATAAATAGTTCTTTTTAACCCCCTTCAAAAGTAAAGGTAATGTAATGATGTTAAAAATAATGTATATTTGCAGTGTTCTTTTTGTCTACGTGTTTTTACATATATCAATTTGCTACTGATCAAAAAAAAGATCAACAATATGTTCAACCCAAAAATCTACTAAAGTTTCCCCCCAGCAAAATAAACAATTTTTAAGTACTAAGTGGGTGCAACAAATAAATGGCGAACAAATATTCATTTAAAGGTTTTTTTCTAGACACACTGTTTAATGGAATAGAGCAGTCGAGCAGAGGTCTTCCAATATACAAATTGCATTTACTCACTTCAGATAGAAATAAGAATAGAGAGGAGTTAATGGAAAATTGAGTATGATGGGGGGGGGGGGGGATTCTAGATCATGACAAAGTTCTATACAAATACGTGTGCTGTTACACACCAAAATCACTGCAAACTAGACTGGGGGAGAAGATCAAATCTATGTGTTATAACTAGTATGACGTTGTGACCTCGTACGTCATCTAATTCTGATTTTATGCAAAGTATGAGAAGACCAATTTTTTTCCGTTTATATATTAAAAATTTTAAAATTGCATTTTCAATTCTCATCAGTCATCAACAAGAGGAGTTATGATTGTGAAGTGGAGTGGGTTTGGATGGTCTACTCCATAATGGAAGAAGAGGGGGGGGGGGGTAATTGACCTATCTTCATATCATGTAATTGAAATAATGTTGCCCTTGATGCGAAGACGAATATTCAGTGAACTGCAGAGTGTGTCCAGTCGACTGTGTAAGTGTATGTTGATCGTTAAAATGGTTACGCTTCGTAAAGGAATAATTGGCAATCAAAATATTAAATTTTTTAACTTTTTATTGCACAAATTTGTCGGCCAAAACACCTAATATTTGTTGTTTGTATTATTGAAAGAAAGTATCATAACAGGGAAACCGATAAACAATAATAAATAACTTTATACTATTTATAAAATATAGATAATAGATACATGGTTATTTCATTTTTATGTTGTATGATAAAAATCATGCATTTTGTGAAAAAGAAAAAGTTAGGTCTTAAAAACGACTTATACCGAAGAACGTAGCGTCCATACAAATTCAGAAAGTTGCAACATTCAACTCGGATCGTAAAATAATCAATATAATTCCAAACAAATCATTGAGATATTACAAACAATAATCATCTACAATTTTTCGACGCATTCGTAAATAGTTGATATTTCATAATATTTTTTTATTTTTCATCATCTGAGAGTTACTTTTGAAAACATTTATTCCAGTTTCGATGATTTTTGATAATAAAGAAGACAATTTCATATTTTCCAGGAATGTTCAAAAATCCAGCGCCAACAAAATATTATTTAAAAAAATAGCAATAGATAGGAGTAAGATTAGTAGCGAACAATTAAGTTTTTATTTTTCGTCGTAACTAGTCACTTTAAATTCAGAAAAATGAACGATATATGGACATCAAACAAGATATTCTAATAAAAANGTAACTGTTTAGGTAATAATGTCAAGGGTAACTGTTTAGGTAATAATGTCAAGGGTAACTGTTTAGGTAATAATGTCAAGGGTAACTGTTTAGGTAATAATGTCAAGGGTAACTGTTTAGGTAATAATGTCAAGGGTAACTGTTTAGGTAATAATGTCAAGGGTAACTGTTTAGGTAATAATGTCAAGGGTAACTGTTTAGGTAATAATGTCAAGGGTAACTGTTTAGGTAATAATGTCAAGGGTAACTGTTTAGGTAATAATGTCAAGGGTAACTGTTTAGGTAATAATGTCAAGGGTAACTGTTTAGGTAATAATGTCAAGGGTAACTGTTTAGGTAATAATGTCAAGGGTAACTGTTTAGGTAATAATGTCAAGGGTAACTGTTTAGGTAATAATGTCAAGGGTAACTATTTAGGTAATAATGTCAAGGGTAACTGTTTAGGTAATAATGTCAAGGGTAACTATTTAGGTAATAATGTCAAGGGTAACTGTTTAGGTAATAATGTCAAGGGTAACTGTTTAAGTAATAATGTCAAGGGTAACTGTTTAGGTAATAATGTCAAGGGTAACTGTTTGTTTCTCCGTAGATTTCAAATCTTTATAAGATAACAAATAGTTTTCAATCGTTTCTGGTTAGACGTTAACTTTTAAAGGGAATGCAGACGACTTTTTTGGTTATTCTACGGTACATTTTTGTGTTGAATGACATGTTCGATTCACAACGGTGCTAATTGATTTGTGATGATTATTAGATTTTCTGGAAAGATAACTTTTGGATTTATGCATCAAAGAATATGAAGGAAATAGTCAGAATTAAACACTTTTTTCCTTATTTAATGGTTTAAAATTTATAAATCGTCCGCTAAATTTCAGAATGGAAAAATGAAGACGACGAGAATTTTAGTGTTTATATATTTTATCTCTGCGAAAATATTAATTTCTGCGAAAATATAACGGTAAAAATAGATTTACATGGGTTCCGGCTGAGCCTGGCAGAATTCCGTCTATGTTACTGAATTTTATATTTATTTTATACAGAGGGCGAATGTCGTGAACATGGATCACATTGGACTGCAAAGGTTTAGCCTAATTAAATCAAATCGAATTTCTCTACTTATATAAAAAATTAAGAAATTCCGCAATATTAATTACGTATTTTCTTCACAAAAAGTTGTTATCTATCAACGCTAAACTTACCCTACAAATACCTTTTAAAGATACTCCTGTACAATGCAACACTAAAGAAATTTTTTATGATTTAAAATCTGATTTCTTCGAGCTCTTTTTTTATATACACTTCTGTATAATCCAACACTAAATAAAGTTTATATGATTTAAAATCTGATCTCATTTAGTTCCAACGTAGAAATCAATACTTTAAGTTAACTAATGCTTCCTTTTACTAATTCAGTACGAACTGAACTCGAACGCCTCCTGAACCTGCGGATAACCGAGACATACTTCACCGCAGCAAAGAAACGGCCGAGCCACCAGTTAACGGAGATAAACAGAGGAACCATGATCTCACAAGATACGACGATTCGGGGTTTACACTATCCTATTTTATATATTTCCTAAATTTTAACAAGGATCCATCAATGGTCCTTGCTTTTAAAATGGGAAACTAGCTCCCCAGCATGTTTATATTAAAACATGCACAAAGTTATTTGTGGCATTTTATAACAAGAGATAACACATATTATTGTTTATATCTTTAAACCATTATACCCTTGCCTTAAGCTTAGGTTGTTTTTAACCTCATTTCTAACGAGGAACGGTCAATGTTCCTCGTTATGAACATTCCTTCCCGTGTATGTTTATGTGAAAGCATGCACACTGTTAATTATAGCATTTTTCAATAAGAGATAACACACACTGTTTTTGTAGTATACCCAAGTCATACCTCACAAAAGTATGCTATCCTTTAATATATAATAAAGTTTTTTTTTCAGAACTGTTACTTTGTCAACACTTTAATCAAAAATTACTAGAAATCCAAACATGAAAAAACTTGTAAAAAAAATTGTATCCGTAAAATTCTAGATTTCAACCTTATCAATTTATAATTGTATGTACACTATAACATCTCAAAAAAGTTTTGTGTTGAAATTAACAATATTAACAATCATGTAAACTATAGTAACCTTGATACTTGAATAAATATCTAGATCTTAAAAAATAATTTCAGTGTTTTGTGGTTCTCACTGTATGTTCTACATGAAACCTGAAACTTTCCAATTTCTAAAGTCCCATGCTCTAAATCCATAGAATGTAAATCCATTTTATTTGATTTTACTGGCTGTCAGAACACATTTAGGTCTATAGTGATGAATTGACTAATTTTCTATTTTCTAAACAGATCTCAGTACATGGTACACCAAGAATACAATAGGATAGTGTAAATTAGTTTTTATTTTCGGGGGGTGGGGGGAGGGGGGCAAGAATATACATTTTTTAAAACGAATTTTGAAAAAGTCTAAATTGGGGGGTATGGGATCTGAAGGGTAGGGGATTTTGGTAAGGGGAGTCCGGAGGGGAAGGGAACTTGGGGAGGGAGGAAATTAGGATTCTAGTCAAAGAGAATAGAATATATATTAGAGGGGAATTTACTCGAAAAAAGTGTGAAACGGCCATTTTGTTGTACTGTTTCCATACTGCATGTGTACTTCACATATTTGTGCTATATATTTTTTTGGGCCCTGGAATATCATTTTATAGAAAATCTAAAATTATTGTTAAAAGAAAACCAAATTATGCAATACGCTGGTTTCATGATTGACCAATGATCATTTCACATAGACTCTATGCCTTCCACTTTACAAACGATGATTTTCCGTTATAACTATAAATCAAATGATGTTTTTTATTCACCTGATTCATTATAAAGTTTATTTAACAGCTTTAAAAAAAATCGAAATTGAAATGGATAGTCTAGGGAACAAACTGTATTAGTGTACTCTACTGCATATAATTTGTGAAAATTTACATGACTTGTACGCTTTGAACTCCCTTTTAGCCTGAAAGGGACTGAAAAAATTCATACCGAGAGATTCGCTAAATTCCCCTCTAATATATATTCTATTCTCTTTGATTCTAGTGCATGGTTCCCATCGAACTTATTATTTCGTTACAACGCTTTGAAGTTTTGTAGGAAAAGACATGAATTTTATATAATTCTACCTGACGTAAACAAGTTTTCTAAACATTCAAATTAAGTTTAAACCAACGAGGTTATAGTATAAAGAGTGATGATGTACGCTAATCCTTTACTAATTGTACAGGCCGTGTACTCCACTTTCAAAGGTCAACCTGTTACAGTACTTGGGGGTATTTTTTATGCCACGTATGTTCAATTGGTCCTCTATTTATAAGAGTGATATCAGATTAAGAACGGAAGAGGAAGGAAGAGGACTTTAAAGTTTAGGAAGGGGGGGTAGCCACCCTGGCTTAAACTTGATAATATTGCTCCTAAGATATCAAGAAGAAGATGCAACTTAGATAATATTTTCATGAAATTTTTACTTTTCCGGAATCCGCCATTTTAAATTTCCATCTATCTTTAAAATCTAAATCTGATTCTCTGTTCTAGCTAAATATTAATCACATTGAACGTTCGATTTATTAAGTCAATTAATTAACTCTTTTGATTTTGTTAAAAGCTGGCTGATGAAACAGCTGATTTGAGCGGCATTATCCATTTAGGTTTATATATTTATTTAGTTTCAGAAAATTGTTAGAAATGGAGGGGCCGAGGGGTTCAGAGGCGCGGGGGGGGTTAGAAAAGAAGGGAAATGTGAATTGGAAAGAGAAGGAAAAGGGGAAAGAGGAGAAAAGAAAAGGAAAGAAAATGGGCAAAATGAGAAGAGAAGGAAAGAGGGGGGGAAAAGAGAAAGAGAGGTAAAGAGTGGGCAGGAAAAGAGTGAAAGAGAGGAAAGAGAGAGAAGGAGAGGGAAAGAGAGGGAAAGATAAGGAACGAGAGGGAACGAGAGTGAAAGAGATAGAAAGAGAAGGAAAGACAGGGAAAGAGAGAGAAAGAGGGGAAAAGACAGGGAACAAGGGGAAAAGAGATGGAAAGAGAGGGAAAGAGGCGGAATGACAGGGAAAGAGAGAGAGAAAGAGGGGGAAAGAGAGGGAAAGAGAGGGAAAGAGGCGGAAAGACAGGGAAAGGGGGGAAAGACAGGGAAAGAGAGGGGGGTTTAATTACTAACACCATCTGTTTGGTTTCATATCTTCTGATAAACCATGAACAGAATAACAATAACAAGAGTATCGCTGCTTCAGCACACAATCAAATATTTAACACATTTTATGGAAAATTTGAAATAATACGTGACAACTGCCAAAAAACGACATGAAAGATATCCAGTTTCTATCTGTGCATTCTATGCATAAGGAATAGTTTAATTTTAATGAATGTTAAATCAAGTATATAGATATTTGAAAGAGATGGTATTATAGGATTTAAAACTTTTTTCATTTTTTATTTTATTTTGCACTTCAATTTTATAACATAAATCCCATTAACCTTTTTCCATTTATATATTTCAAAGTTAAAAGAAGAAGGAATCAATGCTTTTACAGAAAAAAATTGCTTTTTATTAAAATTTTTTATCATTTTTATCATTATTATTTTAATGACTGTACAAAAAATTTCCTACCGTATTTTCTAAAGGAGTTCGGCCAACAATCCTCAATTCGCCCATTTCGAATTACTTCCGGCTTCTGAAAATTAAAGAGTGAATTTTTGATAAAGTAATTGAGTCTTAGCCACAAACTAAAAATTTCTAATCCTGATATATTTGCAACCTGATTGAGTAAACCTTAGATATTTCAAACTTCGATCTAGTAGAATTCATAGTTTGAAATATCTAATACATTGGGTTACCAAGATATAGGAATTAGAAAATCAGAGATTGTGCAACGACTTATGATATTTTCGTATCAAATCCTTTAAAAGGTAGAGTAAATCTTTTGTTAGATGAATTATTTTTAACTTCAAAATCTTGCCAGTTTGAGAAAATCTCATATTGAATATTCCATAGATTGAATTGGATTTGCGGATTTTTAACATTGATATTTTAAGAGTTTCTTTCTTTTAAAATACGAAACGTTCCAATTTTTGTTAGACAAATATAATTATCATGAATTAAAACAAATTCAAAAAAATTGACAGAATATAGTACATACATTAAAGGACACCCTTTAGATAGAAAGATATTTAGGTGGGAAGTATATATGGATGGGAAGAGAGATAGATAGATGGGAGGAAAGATAAACGGATAGAAAGATAGATAAATGGGAAGAAAGATATATAGATAGAAAGATAGATGGAAAGATAGATAAATGAGAAGATATATAGTTAGAAAGACTGATGGGAAGTATAGATAGATGGGAAGAAAGCTAGATAGATAGAAAGCTAGATAGAAAGATAGATAGATGAGAAGATATATAGTTAGAAAGACTGATGGGAAGTATAGATAGATGGGAAGAAATCTAGATAGATAGAAAGCTAGATAGAAAGAAAGAAATATAGATGGGAAGAAAGAGAACCCCAATGGTTTGTTGAATAAAGAAGTGTGATATATTGGTTTGGTGGTTGAGGCTGAAAAAAGAAGTTTAGCCACATGGGTTTCACTCGAATATGTGTAAGCAAAGTTTTGGAAAAAAGCGGCCCCTATAGGTAGAAGGTTATAATCAGTACAAAAGAAGATTCTAACCTATTGTATGGAAGTTTATAATCAGCACTAAGGTAGGTTCTGACCTATTGAATGGAAGCTTCTTATCAGCACTAAGGTAGGTTCTAACCTATTGTATCGGAGGACCTCATCTGGATATTGGAGGTTATAACATATTTGTGGTGTCAGATGTTCTAATCCATGTTATCGGAGGTTCTAGCCTGTAGTATCGGACGTTCTCATCTGTGTTATCGACATTTTCAATCTGTGATATAGGAGGGCCTAGCCTGTGTTATCTACATTTTTAATCTGTGATATAGGAGGAGGGCCTAGCCTGTGTTATCTACATTTTTAATCTGTTATATAGGAGGAGGGCCTAGCTTGTGGTATCCATGAGGTGCTAACCTTTAATATTGGAGGATTTAACCTGTGTTATCAAAGGTTCTAAACTTTAGCATTGGAGGTTCTATAATTTGTGGTATCAGAGGTTCACACCTTTGAATCGGAGGTGCTAACCTTTGAATCGCAGGTGCTAACCTTTGAATCGGAGGTGCCAACCTTTAATAAGGGAGGTACTAACCTATGGTATCTCATGGGATCTAACCTGTGGTATCGGAGGCGGTATCTTAGGAGCAGCTAGTCCAACTAATGCAGCTGCTTCTGCTAGTCCACTTCCAGGTCGTCCTCCTGTTAACCCACTTAGAGGTCGTCCAATGGTCAAGCCACTTGATGGCCGGACTATTTCTAGTCCCCTCGGACGATCTCTGGTCAAATACCTTTCATCAAGAGTCGGCGATCTGAAAATAGGTTAGCGTAATGTTAATGGGACTGTCGTTGCATTTTCAATGTGACCCTCGCTTTTATGAGGCATATTCCCGATTCACATTGGTACCTTTCATCAACATTATCTTCTTTATAATAAAGCTCTTTGCTCATATACAATATACAAATATATATATATATATATGTATATATATATATATTTTTGTATATTTGCATATATGTTAGCTTTAGCTGGCCAAACGGCTGGACCAAATTGGTTGATATTTTTTTTAGGGAACCCAGGGTATCCCGGGGGGTAACAAAGGCTACAAAAACCGATTTTTTTTTCTTCTGAATTCCACGGGCAACGCCGGACACTTCGGTTTGTTTTACATGGATATACAAACGGCAATTTAAAAATTTTCTAAAAAATGACCTAATTTGCCCACTTTCTGCTCCTCGGGAGACAGCATCTTGTCGAATTCTATCCTCCGGTCGTCTCATACTCTCCTGCATCCTGTCCTTCGACCTCCGATGGTTGTTGTGTATTCTCTCCTCCGATCTGCTATGGTTATCATGAGTCCTGTCCTCTGACCTCCGATGGTTATCGTATCCTCTATCCTCCAACCTCTTTCTGTTATCTTGGAAATTCCTCCCTGATGCTCTCATTGAATGATCTGTATTCATTCCCTGAAAAAAGGTTCGATACAATTGTTATATCATTACCGGATGTCCTATACCATTACCATTGACAGTTTAACTTTGGCATTTTGGTCTTGCAGAACTAATAGTTTGAATTAAAAGTCTTTAAGCATTAGAATTGTAAAGATATAATGAATATAGAATAAGGATTTGAGGCAAGTAACGCAAGGGTTACCTCTTGTCGATCCCAAGTTTGTCTGCTTGAAGAAGATCCTCTTGCCTCGCGATCTTTAGAGGATCGAACACTTTCTCTGGATCGAATCTCTCTTGAGCTGTCTCCATCCTGTCTGGAAAATCTTGTATCGTGTCTGGATCTTATCTCCGTATGTTCCTGGGTACCTGGAGTAGATGTGAATCTACTTACTTTTTCCACTTCCCCACTTAACCACCGGTGATTGCCTTAAAAGTTAAAGAGACTGTGAGCGTAATTTCAAGTGACCCTCCATGCAAAAATAGCAATGCCCGAACCACGGTACCCTTTAAGGGAGTTTTGAACGTCAATTTGCGCTCAAACTCAGGATTTACAGATCTTTAAAAAATTTTATATGTTTCAAATGAATCCGGAAGAAGTTTTCCACAACACTGCATACTCAGTTCATCTACCTTGCATAGCCGGTCACTCCCTTTAACCTTTATCTGATTAACAGTGTAAAGATAATGTCGTTTTTCTGAGTCAAAAATTCACTTTTGTTGAAAATAAAGCCACAAATAAGTATAAACAGTTTAAATGATCAAAAACCTGGATATCTAAATTATACTTGATCAGACAAAGTTGTATATAGGGTACCGTTGTAAATCGGACAATGCCATCTTTGCATGGAGGTATGGTCACTTGAAGATGAAGTTACGATCACATTCCCTTTATAATATAATCGAAGAATATAATCGAAGAATACATAATTAAAGCAAGACTAAGAATACTGCAAGTCTAAGGAAATATTTTAATATTTTTCGACGATTACGTCCCCATCAAATATGATTATGTACGACTTAAAGGACAAAAAAAACTGGAGGCTTTCTGACCACAGAAGTAATTTTTTTAGACATATGTAGTTCAATCAATTATTGCTATTTATTAAAACACTTCTCTTCAACTTGAACAAATGGAAGTAGTTCAACTTCGTGTACGCGGTTCAGCTAATTCTAGCTATATACTCATTAAATTCAACCTCTGAGCATTTTTTTAACAACTATGGATAAAAACCTAAACAAATTACTCTGAAATATTACTTCATTATTTTCAAAAATATTTTCCAAATTGGTTTTTACCTCTCCCTTGGTTCCCAACTGTATCCTCTAAACCTCCATTCTACAAATTTCAATTAAAAATTTGTGGAAAATAAGTTTGATCAGTTTTTGAACCATATTTGTCGATAATCTTATTTTTTGAAAATTAAACTTCTTTCGATTACATTTATAATTTCAAACTGTCTAGTCAGGGCATTAAATAATATAGAAAATATTTGTTTGAAATTGATTATTGAGAAAAATGAAGAAACCAACAATTGTAAATAAGATTTTTTTTTCAATTTTCTTAGACTTGATGCTTATATTTTTGTATTGCAGGTGTTTTCAACTATTTTGTCCTTTTTTGCTGTACATCAAAATACAGCTTTTTAACAAATGTTGGTAATTGTAATTGCCCCCTTGTACCCTGTTGTACTTTGAATTGTACCTGGTGTGAGTACAATGAATCCTTGTACATAGATTCAATATCAAGGCTAGGTTCTGTATTATGATCTGTACTTGTCTCTGTACTGCTGTTGAACTGTAGCTGTGCATCTCTGTACACTCCGTACATATCTTCACTCTCCTCGTACTGAGAGTTGGATCTGTAAAAAAACGCAAAAAATGTTTAAAGGTTAATCATCTTCATTCTTAGCTAGTTCATACTGAATATTTATTTATATTTGACTAATGTTAAACATCTATTTTTATTATTATTCAGTGATAACTAGAAAACAAAAAAATAGGAAGACATCATTAATCATTACTTAAGTGTATTTGATGTTCTTAAAACAATAATAGTTTTACTAGATCACAAATTTAGTGAAATACACAGCACAATTTTCTGTGTTTCGTGCACATTGGACTTTTTAAAGCTATAACTTGATAAAATATAAAAGTCGTCTTCTTGTTTCAGAGTTTTCTGGTTATCACTGTATACATTCATAGAAAACATTGGTCAGTACAGATATGGGTGATAACAGCTGTTTTAAATTATAGGCCATACATAAAAAATTTTAAAAAGCGAAGATAATAATTGGTTAGGAGAAAATGATGGTATAAGGGGAGGGAAAATGATGGTATAAGGGGAGGGAAAATGATGGTATAAGGGGAGGGAAAATGATGGTATAAGGGGAGGGAATATGATGGTATAAGGGGAGGGAAAAATGAAGAAATAAATTGACGTAATGTTGATTTGTTAAGTAATTTGCATATCACAGAAAAGGGGAGCATATGTAAAACAAATAAAAAATGTGAATGTTGAATAATTAAAATTTTGTGAAAATGTTTTCTGCACTGACACGAGTAACCTTGGTTAGTGTCGGCCAAGCATGGAATTTATATCAATTAGTTATTTACAAACAAATCTGCATGTCAGGCGCGCATGCCTAACTAATTTTAAACAGGGCGTCCCTGAGCACATGCAAAATATTTTAACGTTATTTACCAAGAACATATCCTTTTTTGTTGACTTATGGCTTTCAAACATTTTTATTCAATTTGTTCACCACTTGGAACTCAACCTAGTAGCACTGCAAACCAAAACGCAAAAAATATCAACGCTTTGTAAATTACTCCTTTTACAATTAAGCAGCTATGAAACCAGCCCAATGCATTTATAAAATGTATATGCCTAGGGCTACACAAAAATGTAAGTAAGTTGGTGAGGTATTACCAAAGGCCATGGCGTTGCCATACTTTACAGTCGAGGCTGTCTAAAAACTTGATGACTAACTATCAAAGTTGTCTAGCTAAATCTCAGTGGTAGATTTTCTGTTAAATTGAATTTATCTTAAAACCCTACGCTTGACTATTCTAGAAAGAGTCCATTAATCTATGCAGCGCATAAAACTAAAATGCAACTTCTTATATTTTGTTTATGTACAGACGCTAATTATAATATTATTCAGAAAATGGTGTTGAAAAGTGAGTTTTCATGTTTTTAATTAACTATTTTCTTAATATTTTCTCATTGTGGTTTAATTTTTCATTAACATGTTTTATTCTATGTTTAAAAAAATTGTAGCCTTAAAACTGTTGTGAAAATAATTACACACTAGTAATTATGCCACCAACTTATCTTTTTAAATCCCAATATCTTTCCATTCTGATACACATTTGTTAATGCAAAAATCTTAGTTGAATTTTCATAAGTTTCTCCCATCGGATTGCAAAGCTATACGGATTGAAACATTTGTTAGTAATAATCTACATAGCTTGAATTAATATTAAAATTACCTCTTCGAATTGTTTTCTTTCTCACGGCTCCTCGAATGTTTGTGCTTTCTATAAAAAAAGATTTTTTGCACTTTAAAGTAGTTTTCTTTAAATTTTTTTTTTGTTAAAATTCTGAATGAAGATTTGTGTAGTATCTATGTGTACCTGTTGTGAGGGTGATGTGAGTGTTTATGTGTATGTTTATGTACCTGTTGTGAGGGTGATGTGAGTGTTTATGTGTATGTTTATGTACCTGTTGTGAGGGTAATGTGAATGTTTATGTGTATATTTATGTTCCTGTTGTGAGGGTGATGTGAGTGTTTATGTTTATATTTATGTACCTATTGTGAGGGTGATGTGAGTGTGTATGTGTATGTTTATGTACCTGTTGTGAGGGAGATGTGAGTGTTTATGTTTATGTTTATGTACCTATTGTGAGGGTGATGTGAGTGTGTATGTGTATGTTTATGTACCTGTTGTGAGGGAGATGTGAGTGTTTATGTGTATATTTATGTACCTTTTGTGAGGGTAATGTGAATGTTTATGTTTATTACCTGTTGTGAGGGTGATGTGAATGTTTATGTTTATGTACCTGTTGTGAGGGTGATGTGAGTGTTTAAGTTTATGTTTATGTACCTGTTGTGAGGGTGATGTGCATGTTTATGTGTATGTTTATGTACCTGTTGTGAGGGTGATGTGAATGTTTATGTTTATGAACCTGTTGTGAGGTTGATGTGAATGTTTATGTTTGTTTTTATGTACCTGTTGTGAGGGTGATGTGAATGTTTATGTTTATGTGAAGCAGAATCCATCCCTAGAAATGTTCCTCAGCTAGGGGTTGAACAAAAATGTCTAATTCCTGAAAGAAAAAGTTATTGACAGAAAACTATTAACCCTATCCCTGCTGGGGACATGAAAACCAGGATACGCTGGGGGTCAATTTG
>NW_019396134.1:272325-328731 GCF_000591075.1 Eurytemora carolleeae | reverse complement strand
TATGGTTCAAAAATTAATTTTTTTTGCAAAATCCAGAGATAAAGTTTAAAATGTTTTTTTTTTTAAATGTCCAAAAAATTATGAAATATACATTTTTGAAAAGACCTTGATAATGCCATTTCAAATATGCAGAAGATTTTGCAAAATCATAAATAACCTAATTTGATATTAAGAAAACTAAAGATGTGCAAATTTATTTTTTCGGGTTGTATGAAAATAATTTTCAACAATTTCTTGGCAACACTTGTGCAATCCCTTTCCTTATGTCATAGGCTTTCCAAAAAGCTCAAATTTATCAAAATCTGACAACCTAAAGTTGGTTAAAACAAAGATTTTGTTTGTAACAGGAAAAAGATGTCATTCAGGCAGTGTGCCTGAGGACTCAGGCAGTTAATATAAAAGCCTGGTTTTAGAATTAAAGGGAGGGCTATGGGTAGTTTGGAAAAGTCAGAAGATTTTCAACAGCTTCAGATAAATACTTTTTGAGTAGAAAAGACTACAGGGAAAAGGTTTCAAAACAAAGTCAGCAATTAATAATTATACAAATATAGTGTTGTAATTCCTTCGATCACTTTTTGAAGCCTTAGACATGCACACTTTATAACTTTACAGCACTTGTTTTCTAGCTTCAGGTTTATAAGAAGTAAGTTGCAAAATTATCACAGGGAAAGCTTTTTTTCAACCTTTGGAGAACTGTTACGTAAAACTAACAACATTGAAGTGAATCCTGTTCATAAATCCATTAAAAATATATATATATCTACATTTAAGGGGTGAAAATTGGTTCTCAAGTAAAGAGTCACTGGACTTTAAATAAGGACCTCTAGTTTAACGTGCTGTGTTATACATGAATCGGATTCTAGGAAATCTAGGAAAAACAGATATAAATGGAAAAAATAAAAATAACACTGATGGACGGAATTCATAAAAAAAGCAAAAAGTATGTATGGATGGCCGAAATATGGATGGCCGAAATACTTCTCTTATATGCATTTCACGAGAGCAGTAGTTGAACTGACCAATGGTCAGTGACCATACATACTTCAACTACTTTTCATTAAATCTGAATATGTTTTTAAGTTGATGTAAGACTGTCTCTGTGAAAACTGTTGACAATTATTAATCTTAATGTATCGCAAGTAAATTACATCGGAATAGGTAGTCAGATGGCATCTTCTCTATATATTCTTTGCTCGTCTGTGTTAGTTTGAATCCATAAAAACGTCTGGACCGATCGAGCACAATTTTATTCATGGTAATTCATATGACCCAGCGAAGGCTTGTGAACCGTCAAATTAAATGTTTTGCTCAAAAAATTGCCAATTTTAATTATTTATGAAATGCGCCAATTTTTATAGACAAATAGCTAAATATATTAATTAAACATGACTACTTTTAAAGCAACACTTAAAGCTAAAATTGTTACAAGGGAAAAGGGTTGAATATATCTTGAATTGATTGTTCATTGGAGGAATTTACTTGAATAAGGTTAAAGATTAATTAAACATAAATTGCTTAACATGTTTTTAAATCTAATTTTTGTTATTAAATCATCAAGAAATAAGATGTTTGGTGTAAAATTCAATTATAATTGATATTTTTATGTAGAAATTATTGATTATTAGTATTATTCATTTAAAGGTTTCAATGGCCTGTTTAAAAATTTGATAAAATATTGAGATTTTTAAAAAAATCTAATTCTGTTAATTCGCAAATAACAAAAATAATTCATCCAATAAATAATTTCAATTTTTTAGTCTCTTCATCTTTGCAACCTAGACTTCATAAATGTCGTAAATCTTTGCAACTTAGACATCATAAATGTCGTAGATCTTTGCAACCTAAACATCATATATGTCGTAGATCTTTGCAATTCCTAGACATCATGAATGTCGTAGATCTTTGCAACCTAGACATCATAAATGTCGTAGATCTTTGAACCTAGACATCATAAACGTCGTAGATCTTTGCAACCTAGACATTCCACAGGTCGTAGATCTTTGCAACCTAGACATCATAAACGTCGTAGATCTTTTCAACCTAGACATCTTACACGTCGTAGATCTTTGCAACCTAGACATCATAAAACGTCGTAGATATTTGCAACCTAGACATCATACACGTCGAATATCTTTGCAACCTAGACATCATAAACGTCGTAAATCTTTGCTATTTCAAACTTTGTGTTCTATTAGGGATAATCTTAAAAGTGTTTAAAATATCAAAGGTTTACTCCATCAGGTTACAAAACTTGAAATGGACAAATTTAAGACAAATATTAGGTCGCGTTAGAACAAGAACTAGTTTCAAATTTATAAAAATTGTCTCTGCGAATTGAGTACTTGTTTTGTTGTTGAAAGAATTCAAAGTTTTTAATTGTCTTTAAAATTAATTTGGTTTAATTAATTTGCATAAATAACTTAAGTTACTTCATACTAACAATATGTTACACCATATGGTTCAAGATTATTTTACAAGGTATTACAGTGTCAAACTTTTGGGAGGGGGGGGGGCCCTTTATTTTTTGTATCTTATCCAAATACCATCCCATAGTCCCATAGGGCTGACCAATTCTACGTTTCGTTACCCGGACAACGGAACTTGAGGAACATAATAGACGTTAATATTCCATCAACGAACTGAACAAGGGGACCCGACTTTATTTATTTTGGAAAAATCAGAATCAAGACTAAGCTGTCTTTAAGACCTAAAATAAGGCGCTAGAAGAACAAGGGTTAAAGTTTTTTTTTATAATAAATCATGAATGTTTTTACAATTTTCCAAAATGTAGTTTTTCTTCTATCTTAATAAGATGACGGACAAAATATAAATTGAGATATTGATTATTCTTTTCAACGAACTGTAAACCCTTTGAATATTTATATAAAAATAGCTAAAAAGTCGACCGTCGTTGGCCGTGAAATAAAAAAATCGATAGTATCTGTTTCAAGGGTATTATTAATAATACAAAAATTGTATTACCAAAAAATGATGTGTAGATCATAGAAGATTTCGACACCATTTTTATTGGGACACCCTTTAATTCAGAAAAATACACAAAGACACCCGAAATGTACTTGCTTAGCTTGTACCTTGTAAGTAAAACCTACCTTTAAAAAAAGTTGAATTAATTTTCACTGGAAAAATAAATGAATTTCACAACGTGTTGTGCACGTAAGAAATGAAAACATCAGAACTAACTCTATTTTTATTTAAAGATTCAGAGGTTTAGTTTTTGTATAATAGCCAAATTTGATTTGATCATATGTGTCACACTTGATGAGCACGTAGACCATATGCGCGTGATAACTGCTGTGCTCAGACTGAATTGTTTAAAGTGCGCGCACAATGTGTTATTATATCTCAATCCGTAAATCTAGATTAATTCTTGCATACTCTTGGACTCCTAGACTTCAGGTGGCAGATGGTGTACCTAGGAGACTCACAACATGGTTTAAATACATAAACCCGACCTTTTAGTTTCATAATAATAAGAATTGCCTCATGGCAGTTCCCCCCTCTCCCCTCCTCTTCTTGTTTACATTTACTAAAGCGTTCTAATATTTTGATAACTAAGTAATTCATGAAGAATGAGTAATTTCCAGTCTTGGTCTAAAGGAATCTGATTGTATATCATATTTTGTTTCACACAAAATTTGTTTAGATTTCTGGATTGTACATTACAATCTTGTGCAATAGATTCAAGAATTTTACACAAAAAAACAGTTCTTAAATCATGTTTACTTAGATCTACTAAAAGTCGAATACATAGCTTATGACAATTTGATAAACTGGTCACAAATTGTACAAAACGACTTCATAAAACTGTTTTAATATGAGGAAGATTAGAAATGGGCTCAATGAAATATCTATGGGTTTCTCTTGGTGGATCAAATAAAATGTGAATAGCAATTTTCCATAAATTATGGAGTTTTTGAACTTCTTACTGTACAGATCCAAGAAATTTGAGCCATAGAAAATTAAAAATAATTAAGATGTTAGAATTACCAAATATATTTATATATTTATATATATTTATATTCTAAGTATGCTTATTACTTAAGTAGGTTTAATACAAAAGTTTAACGTAGTGAAGGAGGCTTTCCTTTAGTTATTAAGACTAATTATTTTGCTTTGATTGTGTATGTTAATAAAAACATAGAAATGTTTCAACCCAATTTTGCTAAAGCAAAATTGATTTGAGTTTGAATTTGATGGCTTAACTTGTGTGCAACTTCACACAGTTTCTGTAAATATTTTTTGGTTTTCATTTTTTGTAATCTTGGTCATTAGTACTCGAACAAAAGCTGCTTTATTATTTAACATATTTTTTGTACACATCTCCTCGAATTTGTGCATGTGGTTCTGAATTATAAGGTAATTAAAATGTTCAGCTAAACAGTGAGACCCATACCACTTGAGAATGGGAAGACGACTACTAGCCGATTTTTCAATATTTTGGAAACATGTCGATATGGGTGTTTAATGTTGCGCCACTTACAACTGAATATTCCCCAGTTATTGATCTTATTATTTTTGGAGGACTCTGGCAAATTTCAGCTTTAAAGTCCATTTTTTGCCTATAACTGTATAGTGTACAATATGTACACTGACTTGTTTCATTTAATCCACTTGTGTTGGAGGTAACATATTTACGATTTTACTGGTAAGACAGGGTATCGTAGCGTATCTAGTTTTTATGTAAAAGTAGGAGGAAATCAAATTTATCCAGGTATATATCAGAAATTCAAAATATTTTTTAAAAAGGAGTTATGATTGAAAACATATTTCAATCTTAAGTTGAATTTACTTCAGTTTAACGTGTCTTCTTCATATTTGTTCCTGTAATCTCTAGAGGAGGCTGAAGAGTGAAGAGGGGAGTGTGGTTAACGATGCATTTTCTGGAAGAAAAATCAAGACATTCATCTTAGAAAACCTGTCAGAAACAAATAGTAGGAAATTTTTTTATTAACATCTATCTTTCAACCACAGGAACATATTTATTCTCAAGATAATATAAAATATTTGATGAATCTCTTTATCTTTATCTTGTTGTAAACCTTTAATTTTTAAACTTTTATATAACAGAATTATTTAGTTTTAAACATTTTAAGGGTATAAAGTTTATTTAGGGATTAATAGAGACTAAGGCAATTATGTGCTATTTTATATAGAAGTTGATTATAGACTTAAGATATAAATATTTTATAAATATTGCAGTATTTGATATACCGTAGTCTAAAAATCTATTCTATTCTTTTCTCAAATATGATTTTTCCCTAAAAATTCTCAGCCCGCCAGTTTGGTCCAGCTGTAGCGATACTAGAACACTCAAACTTCATCACCTTATCAACTTTATAGTTGTCAACAAATTGTGCAAAACATTCTTTTTATATGCATAGGGTAGGCCAGGGTGGAGAACGGTTGAACGCCTTGTCGTTGTTTTAAAAAAATCCAAATCAGTCATCATTCATTTTAATTAAGCTACAGATCGAAAATTAAAAATGGATGTAAAAACATGTGTAACATGTTAACATATGTCAGAAGAAAAAAAATATATTTTAACATTTTTTCGACGTACTTTGTTTTACTTTTTTAACACCTACCTGGCATCCTTACCATTAAAGTTAGTGGTCTAATTGTTTTAATGAGCTGACCTTGACAAATAGTGTTCGCGAAAAATGAAAGGGGGTATAGGCTTATTGGACAAATAATCGCCTCTGATCGCTACTAATCTTACTTCTATCTGTTGCATATGGAGAAAATTGTTAAAAACGTCTCATACCGAAGAACGAAGCGTTTATACAAATTTAGGTAGTTGGAACATACGACTTGGATAGTATAAAAAATCAAATTAATATCAAACAAATAATTTGGATATTAAATCCTATAGTCATCGATTATTTTTCGACGCATTTGTATGTAGTTGATATTTCCTAATATTTTTTTTTATTTTGTGTTTTTTTAAATTAATATTTCGCTTACAACTTGTTTTCACGACTGGCTCATTCCCGGAAATTATGGAAAATGTCGTCTTCATTATCAAAATCCTCGATTCAGGAATGAATGTTTTCAAAAGTCACTCTTGGATCATAGAAAGTAAAAATATTATGAGATATTAACTATATACGAATGCGTCTAAAAATAATCGATGACTATAAGTTGTAATATCTGAATGCTTTGTTTGGAATTAAATTGATTTTGCTACGATCCGAGTCGTATGTTGCCTTGCAACTTTCTGAATTTGTATGGACGCTATACATTCTTCAGTGTGAGTCGTTTTTAACAATTTCCTCATTATAGACGCAACAGATAGAAGTAAGATTAGTAGCGATTATTTATCGCCGTAAACCTACCCCCTTTCATTTTTCGTGAACACTCCCTTTAAGTAAACCTATGATGCAGTAATGTGTCGACTTTAAAGTGCTGCAACTTTCAGCACCTTAATCTTTGATTTTACTACACTCCCGCTTATATTTTTTTTGTAGCCATAGTCATATACACTTTAGAACTATTTTTAGCTTCCATAGTGTTTAAGAAGAAATTGGCAAAATTCTCATATCAATTTGCGTAAGAGGTTGCCAGCTTTGGGTCATGTGAAGGTTCGTTCAGTAGATTTTTATATGCAAGTATCACACATGATTCCTAAATTGATTTTTTACAGAATGTTTTTCTTAGAGTTTTTCCGCATAGGACTTCAGTAAATGGATCCTTATTTTGTATTTGTGAAAGTACCCCTTTACTCTTTACAGCCCTGCAACTAAATGCTTAATAAAAACTGAGGCTTAGATACGGTTTTCCTGGTTTTGTCAGGAAAGGGTTGAATTCTGCCAAATATTCTTGCATAGATATATTAACTATATAAACAAATAGAACTTTATATTTTCCCAATGGGAGTTAATCATGGGAGAGGGGGGGGGGAAGATGTCTTTTAAGGTAAAGTACTATCAAGGCAGCTCTGGAACTGATACAGAAAGAACCAGAAAACGTTAAATTATTGTCTTCTTTTTATCTTTTTTTATTATGTATCTATATTCATATAAAGTTGTAATCTCTGTTTGTTTGTTTGTCCGATCATAACTCAGGAACCCCTGGACCAATTTGCCTCAAATGTAGATGAGGAAACTCGGGAAAGCCACGGGAACGTTCTTAGCTTGGTTTTGAGTGAATCGATCTTTATTAAGAAAAATAGTTAAAATCGTAATTTAATCGAAAGCCCAAAATCCCTTTAGTAGATGAACCAAAAATGAAAATTAAAAGTTAAAAAACTTGGATATTGTATTCATATTTGATCGTACAAAGCTTGTAAGAGTACCGTTGTATTTTGGGCATATGCCATCTTTGCGTAGAGGGTCAGTAGAAATTAGACATACAGTCTCTTTAAGCCTAAGAACTTAGCATTTGTCCATTTAAAATGTATGATATTGACAAATAATTACACTCTTCCAGACCTTCTAGTCAGGACCAATTCTCATTTCTCTCTATACAATTAAAAACCTTTTTATCACCTTTAATTAATCTTATAGTAAGGGTGGTGTGCCTTTTTGCCCCCCCCCCCCCATTAGTTATGGCCCTTATTCAAATAGATGAAAGGGGAAGGAATCTATGAAGGAAAAAAACGAAAAGCAAAACCACATTTTTAAAATTGATAGTTTTTTTTTTAAATATTGTTTTTGGTTTAAAAAAAATATTGTTTTCAATAACGATCGTTCTCCGTTTTTTTCAAAACGGTCATTTTAAAATACAATCGTTTTTAAAAACGACCCTTTGTTAAAAACTGTTAACGACGACCCTTCGTTAACGACCGTTAACGACGACCCTTCGTTAACAATCGTTAACGACCTTTTAAAAAGAGAATACATTTTTTGGTCGGAAAATCAAAGGTCAGAAAACATTCAGGTTATTTGTTTCCATAAAAAACATTTCAGACAATCAGCATAATCTTATTTTTCTGAGAAAAAAATGAAATTAAGAAACGATCGTTTTCAAAAACGATTGATTTTCGTTTAAAAAAACTATCGCTTTTTGAAAGTTCAAAACGAGTGGTTCGTTTTAAAAAACGATCGTTTTTTTCCAAAAACAAAACGAAAAATGATCGTTTTTAAAAACGATTTACGTCCTTATGCTATATTCATTTGTCTCTGCATGTATGAAGTTTTGGAGGAAATCAAAACTGAAATAAACTTTATTGTTTTAATACATACAACGACCACTGTCTTTTATTCATCTTTTTTGGTATAATAAACAACCCAAATAGAATTTAAATGTATTTCAAAAATTCTTCGACATTTTCTGAAAATACATATGAATTAAAATTTAGTTAACAAAAATAAGGTAGTTGCTCAAATTCCTTTCGGGGAGAATTTCTTGAGAATCTTGTGATAGATTCCGGAATTGTTTGGGGATCAGAGTTTTGTAGGGTTTCCAGAAAACAGTAGATTATCTTGCGCAACAGTTTTGTGTTTTTGCACGAAATTACTTTTTAGCACAAAATTTTGCATCAATTTTTAATAAATATGAAACCAGTTTTGCACGCAATTGCGCTTTCTTTTAAAAAAACTTTTTTGGAAAAAATTACGCATGAATATAGAATTTAAGTCATAATTTTTGCAGAATTTTGCACGTGAATACATGGTCATCGTTTTTGCACAAAATTGGGCAATGCTCATGGTAACGAAAAATGTTGTTCAATGCGGTGCATGAATACGAAAATAGGGAAAAGACGTGAATAAGTTTCAGAAAATTCATAGCTGCAGTATTTTATTCATAAACAATAATCAAATTATTATCAAATTCATATCTTAGTTTAGACACTGTTAAAATATTGGTTTCCTTCATTACTTTCATTTGTGAAAACGCTAAAAAGGTGCCACCGGAGGTGCGTCTCAGTCTTACTGATGACATCTTTGTATTAATCTATAGATATGTATTATATTACTCTTGTTTGTCTGTCAGCTTGTTTGTTACCTTTCTCCTTCGGCTGAACTAAATTGCCTTAAATTTGTTTGCAAGAAATTCTTAGTGATTAATTCATTAATTTCCTGAATTAATTTCTCAAAATTTAACGAAATAGCTCGAAATAACAAAATAGGTCGAAAAAAATAGCAGGAAACAAAATGAAAATCCGCAAAAACTAAGATTCTCTCCAGAATTTGCGCAAAATAGCTTTTACACTAAATGCAAAATTATATCAAAATTTTGTGCAATTTTTACACAAAAAGTAAAAAATTCTTTGGGCGATTATTGCACGATTTTCGTGCAAAAAAATTAGATTGAAACCCTAGAGTTTAGAGACTCAGTTTCGAGAAATTTCTAAGAATTTTCCCGGAAAATCTCCAGAATATTTCTCCGAAAATTCCTGAGAAATTCTTGAGGCTTGTTCACCTATTTTACGAGTTTTTGGGGAACTGTAACTGAGTACGAGACTTAATTTCAAGAAAGGAATTGAGTCTGTGCCACACACTATGATTTTCTAATATCTATTTCTTTGCAACCCAATGCCGTAGAACTTAGATATTTCAAAATATAAATTCAGTTAGATGAAAGAATCTAAGTTTGAAATATCAAAGGTTTACACCATTAGGTGTAAAAAATAGAGGTATTAGAAAATCAGGGTTTGTAACAAAGACTCAATTCCTATCTCTAAAATTTTTAGAAAAATTCTCGGGGACCCATCTCGACCAGGCAAGAAAATCCGGCATTGCAAAATACTGCCAAGTTCAAGAAAATAGAGGGTTAAAAATAAAATTCCCTTTTTAAAATAAAAAAACAGCCGTGAAATTTTACCTTATTCATTCAAAAGTGCACAATAACCATTTTATTTGTATAAATCTAATTTATTAACGTCTAATAAATGTTATGCTATATCTTATGTGCAATGTACAATGCACAAGTTGAGGCAACCAAATATATAATGAGGCTCCAGGGGGGAACTTATTTCTTTTGGCTCTCTTTGCATTTGATTTGATTCCATTGTGGGTATATTATCCACCTAATAAAAACAGTTTATTTTCAAACAGAACTTCTTTTCCATGTTTATTTATTAAAGAGCAAGTTTTAGTATAAAAATCTGGGTGGTTCTATGACTGTACATCAAGCTTAGCTGATATGGTATTTGACTTTTAGAGAGAGAAACGGTTGAATCTTAATCCTATGATTTAAGCGCTTAGTTGATTCTTGTTCCCCTCGATGGTTGAACCTTAGATGCTTGAACATCTTCTTAGATCATTTCTTGATTATCTCTAGGTGGATTTTCAGTTTATTCAATATTCATAGATTTCATTTTAAATTCTGTAAGATTCATTAAAACTGGTTCTATTTTTAACAGTCCCAAATAGTAGTCATGGAGTAGAAACCATCTAAAATAGTAATTACGAAAATTAAAATCTAAATTTGTTGCTAAGACGTTTCTGTTTCATGCAATACAAAAAATGCTACATTCAAATTAAAACTGTATGTAAAATAGATTGTAGTACAACTTTGCTTCCTAATTTCTGAGTTTCTAATAATGTTTCTATTAACCTACTGTATTATACATATATTCTCTGACTTTTAGATTTTCTATTCCGACATTTGACTGTCCAATATAACAACAATAATGAAATTTAACCAGGTGTTAAATTTTAAATTAAGTAAGATAAATTCTTAAAAACGATAGAATATTTAATATTAACTAAAATTATAAAAATAGATAGTTTTGTTGCAATGCGCTAAGCTTATTTTCAGAAAAATTATCGATGATTCCTTTAAGAATAGGGTCATAACATATTTTTAAATTTTAACGCAATTAAAAATATCCGCCTCAAAAAAAAGTTTTAAAACCTGTGATTTGCTTTTAAAGGCTCTGACCTTTATTATCAATTATTTTCATTCTTCGAACTTAAACCCTATTTGCAACGTACATATTTCATAAGTTGATATAATTGCCTTAGTTGTATTCCATAAACTTCATTATATTATCATAACTGTTAACCATATATTTATAACAACAATACAGTTAGAACACTATAGATTAAATTTAATTTTCTTGCGAAATAAGTTTTTCACTATCTGAAATTCGAAATGTGGCGGTTTGATTTTAGTTAGAAAAATATCGTTTGAAGCAGAAAGTTTACTTTCTTCATTACGAAAAGTCTTTTAACATCCCCATCTACTTCTCCATTAAAATCTACTTCTGCAAAAAGCTATTGTACTTTTCATTTTATTTTCTGAATTCAAATATATAAAAATATCGAATATATACAAATGTGGCGAAAGATAATCGATGACTTTAGGTTGTAATATCTGAATGATTTGTTTGATATTAATTTGATTTTTTACGATCCAAGTCGTATGTTCCAATTTCCTCAATTTGTATGGGCGCTACGCTCTTCGGTATAAGACGTCTTTATCAATTTTCTCTTTATAGACGCAACAGATAGAAGTAAGATTAGTAGCGATCAAAATTTCACTCTGCAATAAACAATCCAACTTTTGCGGTTTTCCTATTTAGATTGAAACATTTTCAAAGTTAATAAATGTCGAAATTTTGACGATGCATATAACTTCCCTGGGGTAACGTATAGTCGTGTTAAAGTTTTGAATAAACAAACAAACAAACAGACACCTAGACAGACAATCAACTTTTAGCTTTTAACTGTCACTCTGGAATTCGACATTTTTTTGGTTTTCAAATCTTCACGGAATGTTTCTACTTAATCTGGCATATGTAAAAATAATTAATGTCGATAATAATTTAGTTCAGGAAAAATTGATCATCTTTGCCGGTCCATAAACCTTCCCTGGGATTATGTAAGTTCCCACTAACAAAATGGGCCTAATTGGTTTAGTCCTTTCTACTTTTTTTTGGATACAGACTTCGAGAGACACCGAGACTAACAAGCCATATAAACATCTAAAAAATATACATAACTAGCTGAAGTTCCCGGCGTTTCCCGTGGAATTAAAAAAATAAATTTTGAAAGAAAGTGAATTTAAAAAAAATCATTACCCTTAAAATATTTCGTCCCATTCGGTCCAGCTGTTTGGCTAGCTATAGATAACACATATATATATATATATATTTGAGAGAAGAGCTTTATAATATAGAATATATATAAGCGTAATAAATATATATAAAAAGTCCGGATAAACAGGATAATATATCTCAATCCTTCCAAACATTATAAACTATAAAATTTTAATATTTTCACAAATTTTCAATGTACAAAGTTCCGTTAGAAGATCTATGTTGGTTTGATTTAAATACTTAATAAAAATGTGTCAAAATAAATGTAGTTTTTAAAAAAAGGCTCAAATGGGAGATTAACATTTTTTTTTGTTTCTTTGCTGACATTGTATTCTTTTTCTCAAGATGTATTCCACCTGAAATAAATTTAAACGTTTAGTAAAAAAGAATATGCTGGATATGCTGGATGCAAGGTAAAATATAAGCTGAAAATACTGGTTGCAGGGTAGGATACAAGCTGGATATTCTGGTTGCAGGGTAGGATATAAGCTGGATATATTGTTCAAGGGTAGGATATTTCCAGCTTAAATACCCTACCCTGTAACCAAAATATACTGGTTTCAGGGCAGGATATGAGCTGGACATACAGGTTGCAGGGTAGAATATAAGATAGAAATAAGGGTTGTAGGGTTATATCATATAAGCTGGATATGCTGGTTGCAAGGTAGGATATAAGCTGGATATACTTATTGCAGGGTAGAATATAAGCTGGATATACTGGTTGTAGAGCAAGATATAATATGGATATACTGGTTGCAAGGTAGGATATAAGGTGGATAAACTGGTTGCAGGGTAGAATATAAGTTAGATATACTAGTTGCAGGGTAGGGTATAAGCTGGATAAACTAGTTGCAGAGTAGGATATAAGCTGGATATACTGGTTGCACGGTAGGATATAAGCTGGATAAACTGGTTGCAGGGTAGGATAAAAGTTGGATATACTAGTTGCAGAGTATGATATAAGCTGGATAAACTGGTTTCAAGGCAGGATATTAGCTAGATATACTGGTTGCAGAGTACGAAATAAGCTGAATATACTGGTTGCAGTGCAAGATATAAGCTGTATATACTGGTTTTAGGGTAGCATATAAGCTAGATATTCTTGTTTCAGGGTAGGATATAAGCTAGATATACTGGTTTCAGGGCAGGATATAAGCTGGATATGCTGGCTGCAGGTTAGGATAAGCTGGAAATATTGATTGCAGGATAAGATATAACCTTGAAATACTGGTTGAATGGTAGGATATGAGCTGGATATTCTGGTTGCAGGGTAAGATATTAAGCTGGATATACTGGTTATAGGGTATGATATAAGCTGGATATACTGGATGCAGGGTAAACTAGAAACTGAATATACTGGTTGCAGGATAGAATATAAGCTGTATATACTGGTTGCAGGGCAGGATATAAGCTGGATATACTGGTTGCAAGGCCGGATATAAGCGATCAGGTTAAAAGCTGGAAATGTTAAATACAGGATATGATATAAGCTTGATATAATGGTTGCAGGACAGGATATAAGCTTGATATAAGCTGGATATAGTGGTTGCAGGGTTGGATTTAATCTGGAAATTCTGGGGTAGGATAAAAGCTGGATATAATGGTTGCAGGGTAGGATATAAGCTGGAAATACTGGTTGCAGGGTAGGATATAAGCTGGAAATACTGGTTGCAGGGTAGGATAAAAGCTGGAAATACTGGTTGCAGAGTAGGATAATAGCTGGAAATACGGGTTGCAGGGTAGGATATAAGCTGGATGTACTGGTTGCAGGGTAGGATATTATCTGGAAATTCTGGGGTAGGATAAGCTGGATATACTAGTTGCAGGGTAGGAAATAAGCTGGATATTCTGGTTGCAGAAGAGGATATAAGCTGGATATACTGGTTGAAGGGTAGGAAATAAGCTGGCTATGCTGGTTGCAGGGTATAGAATATAAGTTGGATGAACTGGTTCAAGGGTAGGATATAAGGTGGATATACTTGTTACAGAGTAGGATTTAAGCTGGATAAAATAGTTGCAGGATATTAGCGAGATAAGCTGATATCAGGGTAGGATATGAGCTGTAAAAACTGGTTGCAGGGCTTGCGAATAAGCTGGATATACTGGTTGCAGAGTAGAATATAAGCTGGATATACTGGTTGCAGAGTAGGATAAAAGCTGGACATACAATTGTTGCAGGGTAGCATAAAAGCTGGATATTCTGGTTCCAGGTTGGATATAAGCTGGATATTCTGGTTGCAGAGTAGGATATAACCTGGATATACTGGTTGCAGGGTATTTGGATATATTGGTTCAAGGGTAGGATATAAGCTGGATATATTGGTTCAAGGGTAGGATATAAGTTGGATATATTGGTTCAAGGGTAGGATAGGTAGGATATAAGGTGGATATATTGGTTCAAGGGTAGGATATAAGCTGGATATTTTGGTTCAAGGGTAGGATATAAGGTGGATATATTGGTTCAAGGGTAGGATATAAGTTGGATATACTGGTTCCAGAGTATGATTTAAGCTGGATATACTGGTTGCAGGGTAGGATATAGGCTGGATAAACTGGTTGCAGGGTATAGGATAAAAAATAGATGATATAAATGAAAAATGTTGTCTATTAGCTTGAGCTGGAGGAGAAATGGGTTTCTGTATAGTTGTCTAGGAACAGATAAATGGTTGTAAAGAAACTAGGTTTACCATAAACTACAAGATTCAGGTCAATCCTGGGATATTTGACATTTGGTGCAGGAGTAACGGCAGATATATTGATCCAAAGACTTGATACAATATAAGACACAAATATATTAAAGAGACTGTCCAAGTGACCGTCGAAAAGAGCAACATGCGGTACCCTCAAACCTTTATCTGAGTAAAGTATTCTGCATATTTTTGTTTGTCAAGTTTTTGGAAACATATTGGAAAGCAACAAAGAAATTTAATACTTCTAAACGGGGTCACATTTAATCTTTAAGTAAATAATTAAACATAATTTTTTAAAAATCTTGTAACTCAAGATGTCTCTGATTTCTTTTTTATAACATACACCATACTACTTAAAGCTTTAAAATTATTTTGTATTCAATTATTAAATCATGGTTTTAAGGTAAAAATGTCTCAATGTATGGATTCTTAATGACTTTTCCACAACAGTCTTATAAACATGATAGTCTATGGAAAATCTTCCAGGTTGGTCTCTTAATAATAATGTCTTTGGTCAGCAGTGCTATCAATATTCTATTATACTCTGCAATAAATACATGAAAGCCATACTTTAAGTCATAATGGACATAAAGCTTATAAGACTGTTTTCAGGACTTGGTTTAATATTGCACACAAATCAACCTTAGAAAATGTTTAAATCAACATTATTAGCTAAAGTCAATTTAACTTTAATCTAACTTAATTGAAGATTAAAAATAATTGATAATTATTGATAATTATTAATAATTATTATCAATAAATTAATAAAAAATTTTTTAAAGATTATAAGATTTACCTTATAAATATATTGAACAACGCTTCGGCTCCAATAAAATTTCTTAATTGCAATTTGTACTGACAATCAAAACCAATTGTATATGAAGTATAAAATGAATTTAAATGCAATTTTGCAAAAAAAATTATGTAACTGCAGTATGTATGCAGTGTATATCTGTGCTAAATGCAAAGTCTGTTTATAATGTACTTGATATTTTTATGTACTAGATTTCCGATATCATCAAATAAAGAAAAAAGAAGACTCCTAATTTTTTTTTAATGTACTTGATATTTAATGTACTATATATCTAGAAAGCCCCAGATATCTACATCAGGTCTATTAATAATGTAATGGATATTCAAAAGTCTGTTAATAATGTACAAGATATTTAATGTACTATATATCTAGAAAACTCCAGATATCTCTAAGTACATGAGTTTTGCTAATAATGTACTGGATAATTTATTTACTTTTGTTAACCATTAACTTTAAGACCTCCGGGTAATGTCGTCTTCAACTTAAAATCTCCTCTCGGAGAAAACCAAACCAAATAATTTCAGCCCGCATTCTCTTTTTACTCCGTCCCACGGAGCTTAAAACATTTTCGTTTATTGTGAAATCATTAAAGTTAAGAAAGAATATTTTCATATGAAGCATTAGTGAATTTCGTTAAATATTCAACTGTAATTTTTTTTCAGAAGTTTAAAAACGTATTTCAATACTGATCTACAATAAGTTTCCTCTCTATCATACCTAAATAAATCGTAAGATTTTTTCTATTATTAATGTTTATTATAACATTGTACAAGTAACCATGATCTATAATTTATGTTATTTTTTAGGAAATAAAGCTTTTGTTATCGATTTTCTTGAGACGGGGGTTACTCTGTTGTGTGTATTTGCGGCCAACCGGGAAAGAATTGTCCGGGGAGAATAAATATCCCCCACCAGAATTCCGAAAGGCCTATTGTTCAAATTTGTCTGGTGTGTTGCTGTTATCTGTCAACAACTTTATATCTACAAACCCCCAGATATCTACATCACGTCTGTTAATAATGTACTGGATATGCAATGTAAGATATATCTAGAAAACTCAAGATATCTTTAAGTACATAAGGTCTGTCAATAATATACTGGATATTTTATGTCAAGATGTACTATGTATATCTAGAAACCCCCAGATATCTCTAGATACATCAGGTCTGTTAATAATGTAATGGATATTTAATGTACTATATATCTAGAAAACTCAAGATATCTCTAGGTATATGAGATCTGTTGATAATGCACTAGAAATTTTATGTACTTTATATCTATTAACCCGGCCCCAGATACATCTAAATACACTATGTTTGTAGATAATGCACTGAACATTTTATGTACCAGATTTCTAGAGAACCCCAGATATTTCTAAGTACACGAGGTCTGTTTCTAATGTACTGGATATAATATGTACCTTATATCTAAAGTAACTCCCGATGTCTAAGTACAAAGATTTGTATTCAATGTACTAAAGAAAGAAAATTGAGACGGAGATATCGATAAACAAAACTCTCGAGCTTCCACCCCCCCCCTCCCTTTGATTTGACCATTAGAATTGAGATAGGGGAGTGTGATACATGTTCCTAGTCATTTTTCAAGGCCTACTCATTAAATAAATAGACCTCTATCTTTAATGGTTGGGTGCAAGGGAGGATTTTTTAAATTTAAAAAATTATGTCGGAAAAATGTAAAAAAAAAGTTTACTTTCGACAAAAATTAACATGTGACTCATTCATTTTTCTCGGGCTTTTCAAATTTAATAATCTTAGCCCTAGCTTAATCAATAAAAAATGATTAACCATTTCTGATTTGAAACACTGACCCGCCGTTTGACTGTCCTCCACCCTATCTTACGCATCAAAAAATAAATTTGTTAATTAAGCTTGTTCACAACCATAAAGTTAAAAAAGTCAAGAAGTCTTTATGTTAGCCATTTTAGGTTATTCAGAAAAAAACAACTATAAAGTTAAAAAAGTGAAGCCAGGGTGAAAATCGTAAAAGGATTAAGAAATCAGAAAACAAAACAAAAAGAATGTAAAGAAACAACATGAAATGATCTAAAAACTGCCCGACCCCGTTCATGAATCCGGGTTTCCTATTCTGGGTTTCATTACGATACTCTGACTTAAGTTTTGGGCTCCTATGTCTAAGTACAAGGTTTGTATTTAATATACTGAAGAAAGAAAACTTGGATAAATGGTGGCCATTGGATATTCCTTATCCTAGAATATCCTGCAATAAACTAGAACATACTGAAATATATTTTCTGCAATCTTGCTCTTTAGCTTTAATCTTTATACCCATAATATATATATCTAATATACCTCCTTTAGATATACGAGGGGGGTAAAAACATACTTTTCTCATGATGCGCAAAAAATTGAAATATTTTGTTTTTTCAATCATAACGCCTCTTATTGAAGCGCTATGAAGAAGAACAAACGTTTTGAATTTCTAACACGAAACCGGAAAAAGGAAATGACTCTTATCCCTATATCTTTTCAACCTGATGCTGTAAATCTTAGATATTTTAAACTTATTATTTGATCTATCAGAATTTATAGTTTATAAATATTATAGGGTTTACGACATTGGGGTGCAAAGATGGGATTACAAAATCAGAGTTTGTGCAAAAATCTAATGCACTTTAAACTTAAAATATTTGATCTAGCATAATTTATAGTGTAAAATATCTAAGGTCTGCGACATCGAGTTACAAAGATATATAGGGATTAGAAAATCAGAGTTTGTGTCAAAGACTCAATTTCTTTGTACTCTACATGTACAAAATGTTCTTGTTTGAATGAATTGAAAAGTTAAAAAGCCCACCTCATCACTTAGGGATAGTTACATTCTTGATTTGATCAAAAATGGTGAAGATAACGTCGTATTTCTATCTCGAATTTCTCATTTTTCCTTAAAGGGAATGACTGGCAGTGTATGGTAGTTGAACTTAGAATGTAGTATTGTGGAGAAATTTCAGGATTTATGTGAGATGTCAGTATAATTACTTAGTTTGAGCGCAAAGCCGACGTTCAAAATCATCCAGTTGCGCTCAAACTCAGTAATAATACACCATTAAAACGTTTTATATGTCTCAAATGAATCCTAAAGTTTTTCCAGTATACTACATTCTCAGTTCAAATACCATACATTGTCAGTAACTTCCTTTAAAAGCATGAAATTCGCAAGAAACTTTGGAAGTAAACCTCAAATGAAAATATACGTCTAAATAAACACGTTCTTATATATGTATAGATATATTATATATAATATGCCTTTTTTAACCCTTCATATATAAAGTTTCATTTCCTAATCACAACGGTACCGGACCCTTAAAGTTTTGTCTGGTCAAGTTTGATTCCGATATATCCGTATTTTTCATTTTAAAAATTTATTAAATTCAAGTATGGTTTTTCTTTGAAAAAACAATAGGATAAGAATCATTTTTAAATTAAAATTACGACTACAGTCCAACTATTCCAAACATAGAGAATAGAATATATATTAGAGTGGAATTTACTATAAAAAAAGTGTAAAACGGGCATTTTGTTGTAATGTTTCCATACTGCAGGTGTACTTCACATATTTATGCTATATAACATTTTGGGCCCTGGAATATCATTTTATAGAAAATATAAAATTAATGTTAAAAGAAAACCAAATAATGAAATAGGCTGGTTTCATAAATGACCAATGATCATTTCACTTTACAAACGATGATTTTCCGTTATAACTATAAATCAAATGATGGTTTTTATTCACCTAATTCATTATAAAAATTATTTAACAGCTTAAAAAATTTCGAAATTGAAATGAATAGGCTAAGGAACATACTGTATTAATGTACTCTACAGCACATAATTTGTGAACATTTACATGATTTGAACACTTTGAACTCCCTTTCAGGCTGAAAGGGACTGAAAAAATTCATACCGAGAAATTCTTTAAATTCCTCTCTAATATATATTCTATTCTCTATGATTCCAAACGTACTCTGTCGACCAAGGTTTAATTATGGGTCGATTCTGGCTTGGTCCAGATAATGGCTATTACTGTAAATCAATAAATTATAACTTTTTGATTTTATGCACTTCTTTTATAGTTTAAGACATTAAGGAAGTTCAAAATATATTTAATGTTACGGTCATATTAATTGTTAATAAAATACTTGGGGAGAAACAAACAAGGTGAAATTATTACAAGGGCCCTAAGCCCATTATTTGCTGAAAACAAAGACATTTCTGAAGTTTCTTGCAAGCCTAGAAAATTCTAAAGCTTTTGTTTAGTATCCTAACTTAAACATCTTGACACATTGTTTTTATTTTTATTATTATTCTGTTGACTACAGACGAAAAAAAAGTAAAAACGTTAGATAATATAGCATATAGAATAATTTGAGCTCACTGAGAGTATTATATCAAAATAAATAAATTTCAGAGTAAAATCAAAATTTTGCATATTCAATAATCACAACAAATTTTTCAACAACAAAGCTTTATTGTTTGAGATTTAATTTTGAAATTTTGGACAAAACTAATCGAAATTTCAAAATCTTATTTTTCAAATCTTAAATTTTTGTTGTTATCTCAAATTGGCAATAGTTCATAATAAATAACACAATGTTTAAAAATAATTCTTAATTAACAAGATTACCGTTAACGAACGGTAAAAAATAAGACGATCCACATGCCTTAGACAAAATATAAAATTATTAATAACGACTTTCTGATTAATAACGATTAAAAGACTAACTGATTAATAACGAACAAATGACTAACTGATTAATAACGAACGTATGACTATCTGAATCTGATTATTAACGAACCTATGGCTGTCTGATTAATAACTAACAAATGACTAACTGATTAATAACGAACAACTAACTGATTAATAACGCATATGACTATCTGATTAACAACGAACAAACGACTAACTGATTAATAACAAACATATGACTATCTGATTAAGTATGTATTAGATATCCATGTATATATATATTATCGAGTTCTCATAAATGTCCCGGGGTTGTTGTTTTTACTATTGAATTCCATTATATAATCCCAGGGGGAGTTTAAACATTATTTTATGGAACAAATATTTGCTCAAATTCAGGCTGCTACATGGCGCACTCCACCAGATAGAAGGAGACATTACTGGTACAACTTTGTGACTCTTAAGCTCCTCTTTTTTATAAGAAAAGTCTCTTATATCTCTTCAAAGGAGTATAAAGTTTTAATAAAAACATAAAAAATTTTAATCTTCTTTGAAATTGACATTAGCTTGACGTGGCTCATTAACATCCCTTAGAAACATTTACGAATATATAAAACTCACTTTGCGAAGAAAGTTAACAAATTGTTAAGTTCGATTGCAATTCAGAATGCAAATATGCACACAAAAAATGATTTTGAAGTTTTTATAAGACTATCCATATCTATATTTTTTAAATTGCTCGTTTTTATTTGTGCATAGTATTTTTGTAAATATTTCATGAAGGTCTTTGCCACAATTTTCCAATCCCTATTTATTTAAATCTTGTTGTCCACTCCTGTATGCCTAGTCTATTAACGCCTGATCCAATCAGGGTTCAGTCATGTGTTTGATGTCTATTCTGAACCAATAGAAATCTCATTATCCAATCAGAGTAATGAATCCTTAAATCGGCGCTTTCAGTAAATGGAAATATTTACTTCTACTGAAACTATGGCATGTGTCGTAGACTTTAGATATTTTAAACTATGAATTCTGTGAAATAATGAAGTGACCGAAACAATTTCAAGAACTAACGAGGGTCAACCCAGACCGAAATATTTTTTCAATAAATGTGAAACTAACATCTATTGTTGACTTTAAACCACAAAAAAAAATATGGAAATAAAGACATATTATTTATTCCTGAAAAAGATTAATATCTGAGATACATTTAAAATACAATTGTCCTTACAGCAAATGTTTGAATAGTTTAAATGTAAAATATTGTATAATTGCATAATATTGTATAATTGTACAAATGTTTGAATAGTTTAAATGTAAAATATTGTATAATTTTAATATTATATTATATGATAAATTTTGTTCTTAACCGTCTTCAACTTGAAACGAAATTAGAGAAATTATGTTTCAAGTTATGTTTGAACAATTCTCAAAATTAATTTAAAGATAACTTGTTAGTTTATTTCAAACATTTTTAAAATTAAAAAGTTTTAAACAGACAAAATGTTTAAGTGCTTAAAGATGTATAGTATATATATAAAGTGGTGATATCTGTTGGTCTGATTTTATGAATTTTTTTTAATTTTGAGTTTTGTTTACAAAGTGAAATTCGATATCAATTTGGATATTCTATTATAAACTGTTATAAACTGAATATTATAAGTATGAATGTCAAGGGATAAATTCTATTATAGACTGAATATTATAAGTATGAATGTCAAGGGGTATATTCTATTATAAACTTAATATTTTAAGTATGAATGTCAAGGGATATATTCTATTATAAACTGAATATTCTAAGTATTACTGTCAAGGGTACAGTTCTATTATAAATGAAATATTCTTGTTATGACTATTACTGCAGGTTTATTAATCTTGTATACTGAACCTGAGACTGATGATGATGATGTTAATATCAATTCTCTCCTGCAGTAGAATATAAATTACATAAAAATAGAATATATATAACAAATAATGGTAAGTTTGAAATCCTTTTTCCCTTGGTAAGTTGTTTTTAAACGGCATTTTAGAGTTGTTATACTAGAACAACGATTTTGTATAATATGAAAACTTTAAGTTGGTGCAAGGTCTAAACACAATAATTGAGACACCCTGAAAACTCATAGTTGTCAAATCTAAATTTACTTACAATTCTCTTCTTAGTTATCCCATTTTAAGCCATTACACTGTTTTCAACCTTCCTCAACCTAACATAGATGTAACAACGCCTTGGCCTTTGGTTCATTATAGTTTCAGTAGAAGTAAATATTTCCCTTTACTGATTGCGCCGATTAAAGGATTCATAACTCTGATTGGATAATAGATAGATAGAAAGATAGATGTTACCGCCATACTATTTTTATTGGTTCGGAATAGACAACAATCACATGACTGAACCCTGATTGGATCAGGCGCTAATGGACTCGGCATACAGGAGTGGGTTTTACCTCACAAAATCACTTTTATGTGGCCCTAGATATTTACATTTTAAAACTGCAACGTGATTGTGCCTGGCTTAAGTTTAAAAGGATTAACGGTAAAATATTTTATTGAAAAGTTATCAAAATTTTGGAGAACTCAATTGTTTTTAATTTCTAATGTGTAACCGGATAGATTTATATAGCATTTCTCATACTTTATAAATTATCTAATAATCATGGTAAACATATTTGGTAATTCGTTTAGTAAATGCTCCTGTTGGGTTTTTTACTATTTTATACAAAATCGACCCATATTTGTTAAGATTTTGGCCTTTTCAGGGTAAAAATAGGAAAAATAATTTTTATCTTTACGTCTCATTCAAAAACCCATAAAGATATATGCTGATCAAAATGGTTAATTTGTCATGGCTTTAAGATAATTTACAAATGTTTTAAAATTTCTAGCACTAAAGCTGACCGTGGGAGAACTGAAATGTTCTTTTTGAACATATTTCTAATTGCGCATAAAGCTAAATAACCTACAAACCAAGCCAATTTTTGCTTATGTATTTCTTTTTCTTGGATGTACACTTTCAATTCAATATTCTTATTCAATTTTGAAAAAGAATATTAAAATTCTAAAAATTGAAAAATTGACCCACTTTAAAGTCTGAAGGTAGAAAAAGTGTGGAAGGTATAAATTTAATTGAATCTGATTTTTAAGTTTGCATTTCCTAAAATTCTTCAAAATCAATGTAATGCAGTGTTCACGTATTTCAGGTTGTTTATGTTTCAAGTTGCTTACACTATATTTTTTATTTGAAATTCTATTGTTATTGAAAATATTTGAGAAAATCTCTTGTAAATGTAAACCTGAGAGAATCTGTATTTTGTTAAGCTTAGCAAGAATAAAATATTTTCTTTATCATCAGATAAAAATGTTTTAATACAATAATGTAATATTATCTTACTCAAACATCATTACACAGTATTACACTTACAAGAAGATCTTACAAAACAATATTTAATCACTTTTTAGGAAAATAATAACGGAGCTTCTCTCATGTTTAGCTGCTAATTTGAGCTGCTCCTAGGTTTAGCTAATGAATAAAGCTGAGTCCAGGTTAATCTAATTTCAAGCTGCGTAGTGCGTACAGGTTCAGCTGCTAGGTTAAACTGCTCCCAGTTTCAGCGGCTAAATTAAACTGCTCACACTTTCAGCTGCTAAATTATACAGCTCCAGCTGTTTAGCCGATAAATTAAGCAAGGCAAAGCTTCAGTTTTTAAGTTTTTCGGATATAGCTGCTGAGTTAAATCGCTTCTAGTTTCCTGATTCAGCTGCTAAATAAAACTGCGCCCATGTTTCTGTTTCAGCTGCTAAATAAAACTGCGCCCATGCTTCTGTTTCAGCTGCTAAATAAAACTGCGCCCATGTTTCTGTTTCAGCTGCTAAATAAAACTGCGCCCATGTTTCTGTTTCAGCTGCTAAATAAAACTGCGCCCATGTTTCTGTTTCAGCTGCTAAATAAAACTGCGCCCATGTTTCTGTTTCAGCTGCTAAATAAAACTGCGCCCATGTTTCTGTTTCAGCTGCTAAATAAAACTGCGCCCATGCTTCTGTTTCAGCTGCTAAATAAAACTGCGCCCATGTTTCTGTTTCAGCTGCTAAATAAAACTGCGCCCATGTTTCTGTTTCAGCTGCTAAATAAAACTGCGCCCATGCTTCTGTTTCAGCTGCTAAATAAAACTGCGCCCATGTTTCTGTTTCAGCTGCTAAGTTTAACTGCTCCCAGGTTTCTAGTTCAGTTGCTAAGTAAAACTTCTCCCAGGTTCCTGGTTCAGCTGCTTAGTTGAACTGCTCCCAGTTTTAGCTGATCATAGATTCAGCTGCTAAGTTAAACTACTTCCATGGTTAGGCTTCTAAGTAAAGCTTCTCCTGGTTTCCTGGTTCAGCTGCTTAATAAAATTGCTCCAGCCCAGGTTCCTTGTTCAGCCGTTAAGTAAAACTGGTCCTCGGTTTAGCTGTTAATAGATTCAGCTGCTGTATGTTTATTCAAAGCTTGTCTAATGGAATTTAATACATTCTTTAATCTCTAATATAAAATTTTTTTTTAAATTTTCACTCTACATATTTTATATATATACATACACTAGAATTACACATATATATATTGTTTGTATATACATATGTTAGCTATGGCTGACCAAATGGCTAGACCGAATGGGCTGAATTTTTTTAGGGAACCCATGGTTACCCTGGGGTTAACATTGGCTAATAAAAAATCGAAATCATTTTTTTTTCAAAATTAATTTTTCTTTTCTTTTTTTAAAAAAAGAAGGAACAGTCTAGTCGTTAATTTCTTAGGAGTTTCACCAAAAGAACATTCTGAGAATTTCTCCTGATTACTTCTCAGGAAATTCCAGAGAAATTCTTAGTACTTGGTCACCAAGTTTACGGATTTTCAGGGGATTTAAATAAGAGAATAAGTTTCGAGAAATTCCTGAGAATTTCTCTGAAATATTTCTCAAAAAATTCCTAAGAATTTCTCCGGAAATACCTGAGAAATTCTTAGGACTTGGTCCCCATGTTTACGGAAATTCCTGGGAATTTCTCCGGAATTTCACCCCAAGAAATTCCTTAGAAATTCTCCTGAATGCTTCTCCGGAAATTCCTGAGAAACTCTTAGGACTTGGTCACCAAGTTTACTGATTTTTAGGGGAATCAAATAAGAGAATAAGTTTCAAGATATACCTGAGAATTTCTTTGGAATTTTTCTCAAGAAATTCCTAAGAATTTCTCAGGAATATTCCTCCCGAAATTCCTCAGAAATTGTCAGGACTTCATCACAGAATTTTAAAGTTCCGTTTTTCTCCAATAGGTGTCTCTGAGGTTCTCCTCTATTATGCACTGCACTAACTAAATCTTTTTTTTATTTTTTTATTTTTTTTTATTTTGTTGGAGGGCCAATATAGTTGTTAAGTTATTCACTACTATTGGGCCTAAGTCCTGGTTAGTGAATTTACTCAGGAATATGCTGAGAATATTTTAAGATATTCCTAAGGAACTCTTGAAGAAATGTTCGGAATAGTTCCCAGGAAATTCCCAGGAATCGGTTCTGAAGAACTTTTCTCTGGACAAGTCGACATTTTCTCCGGTTTTTCTGCAGAAATGGTAACAAGAATTTCCTTGGAATGGGTTACAAGAAGTTCCTCGGACCTAGTTACGAGAAATTCCTCGGAATAGTTGTCGTCATTTTCACCTGATTTTCCTGTGAAAGTTTCTTGGGAACTTCCGCGGATTCTCAGGAAAGATTCCTCGGAATTTCAGCTGATTTTCCGCAAAATTGTTACTTGGGATGTATATGCGGGGTTACCCACAAAGAATGAGACTGTAAAGACGACCTAAAACTTTTTTAAAAAGACGATTCCAATGTTGAATTAAGTCTTTTGTCCTGACTATAATCAATTGTATGGCGATGGCCTATTTAATAATTTTAAAAAAGACAGAAACAAGTTTGTTGTTNATACCATCAGTTTATGGTGCAAACCATCAGTTTATAGTGCATACCATCAGTTTATGGTGCCAACCATCAGTTTGTGGTGCATACCATCAGTTTATGGTGCAAACCATTAGTTTGTGGTGCATATCATTAGTTTATGGTGCAAACCATGGCGCACACCATCAATTTGTGCTTCTCATAATCATACCAATTGTGGTGCACCGTGCAAATAATCACTTTCTGGCACGAAATAACACATTATGGTGTAGAATATCACTTTGCACTAGGTAAAACTCATATCTTTTTTTTTAAATATCACTACTTTTTTATTAGCTGTTCGATTAATTCTCATTATTTTTGAATTTTGGAAATTTGGAAAAAAAATAAAGTTGGTATTGAAAAAAAAGTTCAGTAAAAAACAAAATTTTTGAGAAAAAAATGTTAAATGATGATTAAAGTTGACTAAAGTTTGTTTATCTATATATAAATTTGGCTTGTCTGTTTGTCTGTTTGTTTGTTTGTATCCAATAAACGTCAAAACGGCTGAACCGATCGGGCCCAAATTTTTTGTGGGACATCACGTGACCACAGGGAAGGTTTATGAATGATCAAAATTTCAAATATTTGTCTCCATCAAAATTCGATCTTCATTAAATTTTTGAAAATTTTGAAAATCCACGAAATTTTTTGTGAAAATCCGCGAATTATTTTTGTCTTGTTTTACGATGTACACAAAGAGAAATGTTCACGATTAATTTAAAGATGGGCGCGAAGCACCCTATAAGGCTAGTATTAAAAAAAATACGAGGATAATTCAATTTATTTCAAAATTTCTCAACTTTCATGTTTCTGAAGTTTTACCTTTCAGTTATTTTTTCAAAAGTTTGATATTTTAGGCAATTTACTAATTTAAAGTTTAATGAAATTTTATTTTTAGAACCTCCTAGAACACATTTGCTATATAACGCTATCTATAATATTTAAAGCAACGAGTTATTAGCACGTTTAACTAAAGTAAATTGCATGTCAGATTGAAATCTTAAATGTTTTCAATCATTTCTCCTCTTTTTAAAGAGCAAATTAAGAAGAACAAACGTAACTTCTTTTCTCATTCTTAGGTTTAAACCCATAACCCATAATCATTCCGTTCCGTTCTAGAACTAGGGCCTTCAGCTAGATCGTTCCGTTCTCGTTCATTTTTTTCAATTGTTCCGTTCTTGTTTCTTTCCGTCCCGTTCCGTTCCGTTCTTAGGCAAATTAATAATAATAATGATAATGTTAATATTAATTTTAATAGTTATGATGATAATTCATAATTAAAAGTTTTTTGGAGAACAATTTGCATGAATGCAATGCATATAATCCATACTTTGTACTTTAATCTTTTACTCATAAAATACAAGAATATATTTCGATGCTGATCCCAATTTGTTTATAATGTGCAGACAAAGTAGAAAGTTGCCGTGATGTGTTGTGATGATGTGACTTTAGGCAGGTAGGCTTACCATCAGAAGCAAATTTCCTCTTAAATTTGCTTGCAGTTCTGCAGAGCCGAGGGGGGCCACACTCACATGTTAACCCTATCCCTGCTGGGGTACTTGAAAACCAGGATATCCTGGGGGGGGGGTCAATTTGACCCCCCCCCCTCTAAATCCCATGTTTGATGTTCAAATATGACAAATGATACATCATTGGAAAGCTCTTGTGCTCTACTTTTAGAATCTGCAAAAAAAATTGCCAATTTGCAAAAAATTAATTTTTTATCGCAAAATCCAGTTATATAGTAAAAATGTTTGCAAAAAAAAATTTGTCCAAAAAATGAAAAATTATACATTTTTGAAAAGCCCTTGACCATGCTATTTCAAATATGCATAAATTTGTGCAAAATTTTAAATAACCTGATTTTTAATCAAGAAAAACTAAAAATGTGCAAACTTCCTTTGATAGGTTGTTTGCAACAAAATTTGCAATTTTTTTCGCAAAACTTGTGCAATTTGTTTCCTTATGTTATAGGCTTTCCAAAAAGCTAAATTTTATCAAAATCTGACAAGTGAAAGTGGGTCAAAACAAAGATTTAGTTTGTTACAGGAAAAAGCAGTCATTCAGGCAGTGTGCCTAAGGACTCAGGCAGTTAGTATTAAAGCCCGGTTTTCGGCCTAAAGGGAGGGTTTTGGGTATGTAGGAAAAGTCAGAAAATTTCAACAGCCTCAGACCAATACTTTTTGAGTTATTTAAAAAAAACTACAGGGGGGGGTCAAATTGACCCCCCCCCCCAGCAGGAAATGGGTTAATATTTGTCAAAAGTAAAAAGAACTATTTTTACAAAATTATTCTACATACTTTTTGAACATTCTTTAAACCTCCCTGACATCCTAACCATTAAAGGTAGAGGTCTAATTTGTTTCTAATTAGAAGGCCTTGAAAAGTTGAACTAGTGACATGTATCACACTCTCCTATCTCAACTCTAAGGGCAAAATCATAGGGGGGGATGGAAAACCCCCTCCCCCCCCCCACTATATTAGACAAAAATAGTCCGAACAGGATAGTGTTAAATAAAAAAAAGTAACTATTTTACATAATTTGTTTCTCTTTTAAACGGAAATTGTCCAGGAAATATACTAAATTAGTGAAATGTACTGCATATGATTTGTAAACATTTACTTAAAATGCAAACTTTGAAATCCTTTTATGCTTAAAAGGATTGAAAATATGCATACCTAACCTAAAGGGAGACTCTTCTTTCTTTTCTATCTACTTTCTAGGCTGTGGTTTCATTCGAAAAAAGAAAAAACTATCACCGAGAATGAAATTTTCTCCGAATAGGTTTGGATAAATGGCTTTACATCGTTGATTGAAGTCAATATTTTAATGTGATCTTCAATTCAGTGACATTCAATTCAGCGATTCAGAACGGTACCCTTCAACCCTTTTTCTAGAAAAGGGTTGAACTTTTTTATCTATTTAACAATGTTTGATAGATGTTCTGGATAGAAATGACTTGCAGATATATGTAGTGAGAGAACGAAGAAATTTGGCAGAATCAAACATAGTTCAAGGAATTTTCAGAATCAAACATGTTTCCAGGAATTTTCAGAATCAAACATGTTTCCAGGAAATTGTCAGAATTAAACACGTTTTTATCGTTGTGAATCAGACATGACACTTTACAAATGGAAGTTTGTTTAAAATTACGTCTACAGTACCTTTAAATGTCCATTTGATATTAATTTTGATGATCCCTTTAAATTAGCTTGATGTGATGTAAGCCCGAGGGCTGGGACGGGTCTCTCCTCCGTGGTTCTCCATTATCGTAAGTATCCATGTACGAGGATGTACGAGGATGAATCCTCTTCGCTCCGGCCTCGAAACGTCCCCCCATCTTATCCCCCCCAGTCAGAGATTACAGATGAACACTGATCTACCATTATTAAGAGTTGCAGTGTGATTTCTAGATATATACCAGATATGTGAAATGCGGGGATATAACTTTGTTTACATTTCTAATGTAAACACGAAGCAACATCTGAACTCAGAACAGAAAGGTGAAAATACGACATAATGTCCCCCAACCCAACCCACCCCATGCCTACAAATATACTTGAGTTTTTTTCTGTTATTTGATATAATGTATAAATAAGCATTAATAAAGAACTGTTGTATATATAGCATGTGAGTATTCAGTATTGACCAAATATAAACATCACTAAATATACAATTATACTGACTACTGCTAGTGACTTTATTCACATAGATTCAGCCTGCTTATGCGTTATTATACAGAGTCGACTTGGAAGTGTCGCAATGCCTTGGGCCTAGATTTTACCGCTATAACTCACTCACTTATGCTATTTTCTGAAGCCCTTTACGTGTACACTCAGTACTTTAGATCACTTTTTGTTAGCTTTGGTTGATAAGAAGTTATTGGCAAAATTTTTTCTAAACTATTTTCTAAATCAGTTTTTAAACAAGTTTCTAAACTAGTTTCAAAACCAGTTTCTAACCCAGTTCTAACCCAGTTTCTAAATTGGTACCCATGGTTTCTAAATTAGTTTCTAAACTAGTTTCTAAACTTGTTTCAAAACCAGTTCTAAATTAGTTTCTAAACCAGTTTTTAAACCAGTTTCTAACCCAGTTTTTTAACCAGGTTCTAACCCATTTTCTAACCCAGTTTCTAAATTAGTTTCTAAACCAGTTTCTAACCCAGTTTCTAAACCAATTTATAAACCATTTCATCCCAGTTCCTAAATTAGTTTTTATTCCAATTTCTACATTAGTTTCTTAACCAGTTCTTGTTTTTAAACAAGTTTCCACCCCAGTTTCTAACCCAGTTTCTAAATCAGTTTCTAACCCAGTTTCTAAATCAGTTTCTAACCCAGTTTCTAAATTAGTTTCTAACCCAGTTTTTAACCAGTTTCTTAACCAGTTTTTAAATTAGTGTCTAACCTAGTTTCTACATTAGTTTCTAACCCAGTTTCTAAACCAGTTTCTACCTCAGTGTCTAACCTAGTTTCTAAACCATGTTCTAATCCAACCCAGTTTCTATCCCGGTTCCTAACCAAGTTTCTAAATTATTGTTTAACCTAGTTTCTAAATTTGTTTCTAAACCAGTTTTTAACCCTGTTTCTAAATTAGTTTCTAATCCAGTTTTTTAATTAGTTTTTAACCCAGTTTCTAAATTAGTTTCTAAACCAGTTTGAACCATGACATTTTTTATCTTGGTTTATATCTTGCACTATCAAAGTACGTATATAATATGCTATTTGACATTTTCCCAGGAATCTTGGAGAAACATTTCATATTTTAATTACTGTGATTTCAGCTGTGTCAACAAGAAGAATTTTTTTAAACGATACATTTTATTTTATTCAAATTTTTTGTTAATACTTTCTTTTTCTTTTTTGAATGTTTCCCTAGGTCTCAATTTCTCAAATATTTTTAAGATTTTAGAAATGGTCAATGTTACGTAAAAGAGTGCTGTAATGGATTTACACCAGTAATGGGATTAAGCCTTTTTCTGAAGCGATTTTTCTGAATTAACCCCCAAACTGTTTATAAAAGCCTTGCCAAAAGTTATATTATGATTGTTCTTGAAACTACGTCTGCCGTCTTATTTCATTTTTATGATTATTATTAATTAACTCTTTTGTGATTATTAATAATTAATTAAATATTTTTATTATTCACTTGTCATCCCACTAACTAAGAACATTTCAGTGATTACTGATCAAAATTTGAGGTTCATCTGCCAAGGGGTTCCTGAGTTATGATTAGACATAAAAACAAACTGACAGACAGATAGACCAACAGTGATTACTATTTTATAAATAATGATTATTAATTTTATCAGCTAGATGTAAAATTGTATAAAAACTGTAGGCTTAAGAAATTGATAAATATTCTAATAAGAAAATACTCCTGTTGCACCGCTGTAAAAAATATATCTCAGAATGGGGAAAAATGCGAATCGTTTAAAGGCACTCGATTTGATGTTTAACACAGAAAATAAAACATTTTTAGAGAAAAAGTTTATGAGAAACATGTAGATACATGTACACGAGTGTTGATCAAAGGAAATTATTACAAATTTCCCATGAGGATCTTATTTTTAATGAATTCCATATATCACTACTACTAGCATACAATCATATTAAATGCAGAGGATNAGACAACTCTGAACCTTATATACACTGATATCTAGACAACTCTGAACCTTATATACACTGATATCTAGACAACTCTGAACCTTATATACACTGATATCTAGACAACTCTGAACCTTATATACACTGATATCTAGACAACTCTGAACCTTATATACACTGATATCTAGACAACTCTGAACCTTATATACACTGATATCTAGACAACTCTGAACCTTATATACACTGATATCTAGACAACTCTGAACCTTATATACACTGATATCTAGACAACTCTGAACCTTATATACACTGATATCTAGACAACTCTGAACCTTATATACACTGATATCTAGACAACTCTGAACCTTATATACACTGATATCTAGACAACTCTGAACCTTATATACACTGATATCTAGACAACTCTGAACCTTATATACACTGATATCTAGACAACTCTGAACCTTATATACACTGATATCTAGACAACTCTGAACCTTATATACACTGATATCTAGACAACTCTGAACCTTATATACACTGATATCTAGACAACTCTGAACCTTATATACACTGATATCTAGACAACTCTGAACCTTATATACACTGATATCTAGACAACTCTGAACCTTATATACACTGATATCTAGACAACTCTGAACCTTATATACACTGATATCTAGACAACTCTGAACCTTATATACACTGATATCTAGACAACTCTGAACCTTATATACACTGATATCTAGACAACTCTGAACCTTAGCCTTTGGTTTACCTCAGCTGACTAAAACTTTTTTGTAGCCCTAGACATATTTATTTTAAAAATATTGCGCGCTTATTTTTATTTTTATTTTAAAAGTAGTAATTGGGAAATACTGCTCGACTTTTGCGTGAGTGCTTACACGTCTTGGTTTGTAGTGTATAGCCTGTATGTGTGCTAACCATCTTGCTCTAGCAGCTTGAAAGTCTACCCGGTACTTGATATAAACCGAAGTTTACAATACAACAACCCCCCTTTATTTCTACACACATAATAAATAAGGAAGTAAATATATATATCTAGGCTGAAGAATACAAGTACAGCAGTAATGGACTACAAATATATATACAATGTAATACACCAGAATACAAGTACAGCAGTAATGGACTACAAATATCTACAATGTAATACACCAGAATTAATTGGTAGAACAAAATACAAATGTCTTAAGAGAAAAGAGTTGAAAGGAATAGGAACAAAACAATGGAATATGGATCCCAAAACATTGGCTATAGTTTTACATCGACATACATATAATGTAAATGATACATCAACTTTTTAGGCCTGGCTACATTAGAGAGGGCGCCAGGCCTTTTACCAGGATAAAACTTTACCAACCCATTTATACTTTTTGTATCCTTGAAACGCTTGTGGTTCTTGCTTTTAAAGACGTTTTTTTGGCAAAATAGTTCAAAAACATTTTTGCGCCAGAATTTTTTTTATACTAATCACTCCCAAGTTTCCCAATTAAAATTTGAGGCAAATCGGTCCAAGGGTTCCTGAGTTATGATCGGATAAACAAACAGAGAGACAGACAGAAAACAGAGATTATAACTTAATACATAGATGTAAGAGTAAGCCCGTAGAAGTATACTTAATAAGATTGGATTAAACATTAAATAAAATTTTTTAAACAAAAAAATTATTCTCAACCAGGTTTGTATTTAATTAGACTTTTTAATTTTAATTAGAATTTTGGTAGTTGAAAAAAATCATTTTAGCCTCATATTTAAATATGTATGGCTAACCTCAGCCTGCATAAAATGTGTTGACCGTTTGAGTCAAAATGTCCTTAAATTCTTGATTTAATTTTGTTAATACATTTTTCAATATATATTTGAAGTTTTGTTCTGACTCAGGGGCACTATAAAGAATGGGTTAAATATGTACAGTGAAAATCAGAAAACTCTGTAAAAGAATGACTTTTAGACTCAAGTTATGATTTTAAATATTCCATTAACCATGAGGCACAACATTCCATATTTTAAAGTGATTTTTAAACTTGTGTGAAAGTGCTTTGTAACAAAATCAAATACACTTTTAAAAGTTAAGTTCAAAGAAGTGGTTTAACAGAGGTTGCATGATTGAGTGTATGTCTGCTGCATGTATGTCTGGTTGCGTGCATGTCTGCTGCATGTATGTCAGGCTGTGTGTTAGTCTAACTGTGTGTATGTCTGGCTGTGTTTATATGTGGTTGTGTGCATGTCTGGTTGTGTGTATGTCTGGTTGTGTGTATGTCTAACTGTGTGTATGTCTGGTTGTGTGTATGTCTAACTGTGTGTATGTCTGGTTGTGTGTATGTCTAACTGTGTGTATGTCTGGTTGTGTGTATGTCTAACTGTGTGTATGTCTGGTTGTGTGTATGTCTAACTGTGTGCATGTCTGGTTGTGTGTATGTCTAACTGTGTGCATGTCTGGTTGTGTGTATGTCTAACTGTGTGTATGTTTTAGATAAAATAAAAGATTTGAAGGAAATATATCGGTTCCTTTTAAACCTAATCGTTTTCTTCCTGTCTCTCTATTGAAGAATTTCTGAATAAAAATGGTGGAAATATCCTGACAAATCATCTTAGACTAGTTTCAGACGTAGCAGCTCACCATTATCATTTATTATACAAATATTCTAGTATTCATCTCTCTCTTATTTACATATTCATTTTTATATTCATTCTTCATCTAGCTGTATATTCATCTATCATATTAATTTTTCATTCTTCATATTCATCTATCATATTCATTAATCATATTCATTTATCATATTCATTTTTCACATTCATTTTTCACATCTAGCTGTATATTCATCTATCATATTCGTTTTTCATTTTTTATATTCATTTATCATATTCATTTATCATATTCATTTTTCATATTTATTTTTCTTATCCATTTTTCATTTTCATTCTTCACATCTGGCTGTATATTCATCTATCATATTCGTTTTTCATTTTTCATATTCATTTATCATATTCATTAATCATATTTATTTATCATATTCATATTTCATATTAATTTTTCATATTTATTTTTCAAATTTATTTTTCTTATTCATTTTTCATATTCATTTTTATATTCAATTATCATATTCATTATTCATATTCATTTATCAAATTCATTTTTCATTTTCCTTTTTTTATATTTATTTTTCATATTCATTTAACAATGTATTATAAAACTTTTTGATCTTTAAATAACATTTTTTCTTTACATTTGCTCTTTTTAAAACACATATTATTTAGTAAAAATTATTTTTTCGTTAATATCTTTATAAAATTTGTGAATATTTATCTTTTTTGGTAAAAAAGCTTTGGCTCTCATACAATTTAACTATCTTGCTTTCCAAATTATTTTAAAGTTTTTTAATTTAAATTTTCTAAATTTCAGGTATGGTCTCCTAGCCTAGTAGACCACCACAGTTCCTTCTGGGTAGAATTCAACCTTTGATTATGGAAAATCACAACAAAATAACTGAAGGACAAACCACATCAAAAATGTGATTTTCATCCAACTTCTGGTCCTTACCCCAACCCTGCTTTATCCTTATACCTTGCACCGTCTTTTCTGTTCATGAGTGAGTCCAATCCGTTTTCTGTTAAGTTCTATTTTTGCAACCACCGATTCAAACCAAACCAAGTTCACGTGGATGAGGAGAAAGTCAGCTGATTTATGATCCAAACATATACAATACTGCCAACTTTACGGAGTTCATAAATTCAAATTAAACTGTGATTAAACAAAAGTTTTCGTTAAGAGGACCAATCTATCTTCCTTCATTGCCTCCGCCTCCATCCATCAATCACACTTAAACCATATTTTACAACCAAGATGGTGAAAGGTAATATTTTTAATAACACCAAACTATACCAGTCTAAGAAGAAATCTTCTTTTTAACCCTTTTCCGACTGACGTCTAGTTTACCCAAAATAAAAGGGGGGGGGGGGGGTCATGCCCCCTCCCCCCTCTTTTTACTTGTTATGATACAAATCTATAACATTTGATACTTTTTTGGAAACCCCTGGACTCAATAGTATGTTTAGCCTTAAAGTTTAAACAAAATTACGCTACCTTTTTTTTTAGAAAAGTGAGTTAACTGCAGACACTTTGAAACAAATAGCGTTCTTTTATGAGCAAAAAAATATGATAAATAAAAGAAAAAAGAAAACGACAAAACTATAATATTTTCTGGTTCTCATCGTATTTTATTGGAAAAATTACTTGAAATTCTAATATTGAAAATAAAGCACTAGTAAAGATATACATACTTAAGATTTTGAATAAAACTACTTTAGGCAAACTTTTAAACTTGAAACTTGTATATTTGCTACATTACAGGGAAATAAAAGTTTAAGCTGCTACTAAAACAAGAAGGTTCATATTTGTGTAAATATTCTAATTACAATATATCTCTACTAAAACAAGAAGGTTCATATTTGTGTAAATATTCTAATTACAATATATCTCTACTAAAATATTTATTACGAGGTGCTCTATTTACATTAACTATAATAGGGTGTCTCTATTGAAATATGTATCACAGGATGTCTGTATTAAAATGTGTTTTCTTTGGAAAGTTAATAATACAGAGTGTCTCTATAAAAATGTATATTACAGGGTGTCTCGATATACTTAAAATGTAAATTACAAGGTGTTTCTATAGATAAAAGTACATTACAGGGTGTCTATATACAAAAATGTCTGTATATGAAAATGTATATTACAGGGTGTCTCTAAATACTTAAAATGTATATTATAAGGTGTTTTTTGATAAAATGTATATTACAGGGTGTCTCTACATATTATATTTTAGAGAGTGACTGGGCTGTCCCTATATATAAAAATGTGTATTACAGAGTGTCTTTATATAAATTTATATTAAAGGGTGGGTCTATATATTTTAAATGTATATTACAAGGTGATTCTATAGATTAGATGTAAATTACAGGGTGCCTCTAGATAAAATATATTTTAGAGAGTGTCCCTATATATAAAAATGTATATTACTGAGTGTCTCTATATAAAATGTATATTACAGGCTGTCTCTATATATTCTTAAAATGTATATTACAAGGTGTTTCTATAGATAAAATGTATATAACAAGGTGTTTCTACAGATTAAATGTATATAAAATTTATATCAGAGAGTGTCCCAATATATAAAGATGTATATTACTGAGTGTCTCTATATAAAATGTATATTACAAGCAAAGAGAATAGAATATATATTAGAGGGGAATTTACTAGAAAAAAGTGTAAAACGGCCATTTTGTTGTACTGTTTCCATACTGCAGGTGTACTTCACATATTTATGCTATAAAACCTTTTGGGCCCTGGCATATCATTTTATAGAGAATCTAAAATAAATATTAAAAGAAAACCAAATTATGAAATAGGCTGGTTTCATAATTGACCAATGATCATTTCACATAGACTCTATGCCTTTCACTTTACAAACGATGAATCAAATGATGTTTTTTATTCACCTAATTCATTATAAAGTTTATTTAACAGCTTTAAAAAATTCGAAATTGAAATGGATAGTCTAGGGAACATACTGTATTAATGTACTCTACTGCATATAATTTGTGAACATTTTCTAGGTGTTTTACACATTTTGTATTCCCTTTCAGGCTGAAAGGGAGTGATAAAATTCATACCAAGGGATTCTCTAAATTCCCCTCTAATATATATTCTATTCTCTTTGATTACAAGGTGTTTCTATGGATAAAATGTAAATTACAGGGTGCCTCAATATAAAAATGAATCTTAAAATTTATAAAAATATATAAAATTTATATTACAGGGTGTTGCTAAGTATAAAATATGGAACGTCTAGCCGAGGAGGATGAGGAGGATGGAGTTCGACATCGTCTTCATCGTATCCAGGTAATTCTGAGAACAGATTACTCGCCTCAAACTATAATCCTTAAAGGGACTGTAAGCGTAATTTCAAATGACTTGCCATGCTAAGAGGGCAATGCCCGATTTACAACGGTACCCTTGATTCCCCAGGTATATTTTTTAATAAGCAAGGTAGCAACCTGGTGTTTTTTATACCTCAAGATTTAGGTGTTTTCTAGTGTTTTCTTCTTATTTTTGGATTTTAAGGATAGAAAGTTATGTATCACATGATTATCACAGAACAAATCTGAGTAATTTCAGATGTAATGAGTAAAAATAGTGTTTCTGGTGTTTTTTGTTTTAATTTTTACCATCAAGTTGGTATCTTTTTGCATCAGGTAGTTGGCAACCCAGCTCGAAAGTTTCTTTTGATATGTCTTAAATATGCAACAGCTTGCAAAATTAAACGTATTAAACGTATCCTTGATCAGTCAAATTTTTGAAAGGAATCGTTGTGAATGAAAGATCACTTAACATTACGTTTACAGTCCCTTTAATCTCTTTATCTTACAGTCCCTTTAATCTCTTTATCATACAGTCCCATTAATATCTTTATCTTACAGTCCCTTTAATCTCTTTATCTTACAGTCCCATTAATATCTTTATCTTACAGTCTCTTTAATCTCTTTATCTTGCCACCTCATGTCGAAAAAAACATTGGTCACTTTAGAATTTGGCTATATTTGATCTAGAAGATATCATAATTTGATATATCAAAGGTCTACAATATCAAAAATAGATAAGGATAAGAAAATTTGGATTGAGACCATTTCTTACAAATAAAAATTACTAATTACTTTTTGTAAGGCAAACATTTTACAATATCAAGCATTATGATATCAAGAGATTAGATTAGATTAGATTAGATTAGATTAGATTAGATTAGATTAGATTAGATTAGATTTGATTATGATAATTAGTTTTTGAAATGGAATAAATGAGATAATTTTTTGTCTCGCTAATTATTCTCTCCACAAACACATTTTCATACATTCTTGTGAGCTGTGTCCTCGAACTGGATTGTTTATTTAATAGATTATTGACACTTTACAAAACTTCAGTTAAACTGACTCTACAAGAATTTGAAGTATTAAACTTTCGATATTGTCAGAAATCAAAGACATCTTTTCTTATATCTAATATTATATCCAAGTTTTATGTGTCAACTCAAATGACCCAAGGGCAGCGTTATGGCTTAAAATCGAAAAATTGTGTTTGTAAAAAATGTCGATTAAATTTTAGAAATCCAAAAATGTTATCAAAAAAATCTCAAAATTTAGAATTTTACAACTTTGAAGAATAAAATGGCGGCTTGAAAAACAACATTTAAACTGTAAAACTGTTACTAGACGAGGACCCTTTCTAAATTGCAGCGAAAAAAATCTTTATTTTATGTTGATAATTGTTTAGATAAAAATATATTGATAATTATTAGTTAGTTTTTTTATTGAATTTATTTTCGAAATCTGAGCTTAATGACATCATGAGCAGTGAAATAAAATTAATAGTAATTCATATTTCAATAATATTTTTTGAAAATATGACAAACTTAATCTTTTACGAGCAACAATTCTTGATAAATAAAAGATTATATTTAAAACTTAAAATAATCTAATTTGGAATCAATTTCTAAAAAGTTCATTTTATTTTTTTTTTTAGCCGAAAAAATTTTATTTAGGATATTTTCAAAAAAAAAATTCAATTTAAATGAAAATAAAATTGAAATCAACTTTTTATTTTGACTTCTGGTTTGTTTCAAAACTTATTTAATCTGGAAATAGCTATTGAAATAAGACAAGTACACAAACCATTTAAGTCATTTAACAAATCCTTTAAGTTCCCGAAATTAAGCTGTTAAGCTAGTATATTACTATTCAAAAGTTTGTAAGTTCCATTAATTCAACTTAGACTCAAATTCTAAATGCCATGCAAGCATATCTTTTTATCTTAAAAAATTGCTAAAAGTCTACCCACCAAGGATGAGACCACTCCTGTATGCCGAAGAGTTATGAATCCTTCAATCGGCGCTATCAGTGAATGGAAATATTTACTTCTACTGAAACTATAGTGAGACGACTTTACGGCTTGGGTTCTCTGCGATTTTTGCTCTTTTAAAATGATTGCGTATACGACAAGCAAACGTTAAGGCGGGAGGACCTTGCCACATTAATAACTGTATAGAAGGGGATGATACGTTTTGTGTTTTGCTGTACATTTTGTTCTATTTGCTTAAAAGTCTGTTTGGTACTTTAAATGAACCGCAGTTATCGTGGTATTTAGGACGTCATTTTCAAAGTTTCAGGTCATCGTAAAAGTCTCATTCTTTGTGGGTAACCCTGTTTATCTATTGAAAAATATTCCAAATACCGTGTAGGGAGCTAAACATCTTCCAAATCTGATTTAAATTCTGAATATTTCGTAATCTTGTTTGCCTGATCCCAGTATCATCAGTCATCACTACTCCTCAAAACGGAAATTTCCAATCCCTGGAGAAAACGTAAATTTAGAATAAACGAATCATTGGGTTTCATAAAACATTGGAACAGGAAGACGACGTGTGTATTTAATGTCATTTTTAATCAAATAGTTTCACCAGTGTAAACAGTTGGTACGTATTTCATGTTTATTGGATTATTTAAATCATATTTGAGTTTATTATTCAAATGTAGGCATGCAGTTTGAATTTAGTATGCCATTAAAATACAATAAATCAAAGTAAAGACTTTGAACGGGGATAATTAATTACAAAGGAATTTGAATAGTCGATCTTAACAGTTATCAATAGTTTTCATTCTTTTTTGGCATATTTGTTTGCATATATTTGCTCTGAGGGACACGATTTGAGATATTTTCTCTGTGGGACACGATTTGAGATATTTTCTCTGTGGGACACGATTTGAGATATTTTCTCTATGGGACACGATTTGAGATATTTTCTCTGTGGGACACGATTTGAGATATTTTCTCTATGGGACACGATTTGAGATATTTTCTCTGTGGGACAAGATTTGAGATAATGTAAGAAGAGGAATTGATTTAAAAATTGTAAATTCTAAACATTTTTTACACTATTCCAAACGTTGACCCTGGGAGAAAATATATGCGAAAACAGACTTTTTTATAATTCTTTTGGTTAAAAATAATGCAAAGTTTAATAAAATCAAACTTTAAGAGAATACAGTTTTATAAAGTTGGAAGTTTTGTAAAAAGTTTTAAAACAATTCAAAATTATGTGTGTAGGGTGTACGTGTAGAATGTATAACTAAGGGGGGGATAGGGTTTGTGTTCAAATGACGTAAAAAAATTGTCTTGTCTTTATGTTGGTCCTAAGAGAAGAGAAGGTTTATAGCCGGTCAAAATTGAAATATTATGTCTAGAAAAAAATTAGATTTAATTTTTTAATATATATCCATATATTCATCTATGCTATCAGATTCAATTAAAATGTATGTAAAAACTGAAATCATTTCTTTTCAAATGAGAAAAAAGTTCAAAATTATGTATGAAACGTTAACTTTGAATTACAAAAGTTATGGCATATTATTTTTATTCGTTTTAAATTGAAAATAAATGTGAAAGCACTGTCCAATAGAGATATACTCGACACTTCAGGAAATCAGATAAAATATCACCAATATGCGTAGAAAAATCATGCATCGCCACTTGAATACTGGAATACCTGAATACTTAAATACATGAATACCTAAATACATGAAAGGTAATAAACGGAAAAAAGATAGAAGGGGGGAGAGAAAAGGAGAAAAAAGAAAGAACACTATTTCGGGAAAGGGATCGAAGGTAGAGTAGGGGGACAAGGGAGGAAGGAATGGTTTGACCACGTTTTTTAAAGAAAGGAGAATGGACGTGAAAGTAATGAAAAAAAAACTTGTTTTTAACACAAAAATGCAAAGGTTAAAACAGCATTGCAGTAAGTATTTGTTAGCTAGGGTTCCTAACTGCTGAGCGTACAAAATTTGGGCGTGTTTGTGTATTTAGGTATTCAGGTAATTAGGTATTCAAGTAGCGATGCAAAATCATACCGGCATTGGTTATTTTGTGTTTACAATTTGTTTATTTTGAAAGTAATACTAAGCTTTAATTAATAAATGTTCATGCCTGTTAATCATTATTATTATCTATTAAAAGAACTGTAAACATAATTTCAAGTTTTTAGAGTGGTATGGCGGATTCACAACGGTGGCCTGTAATAATTTGTTAACAAGGATGGTTGATATAATCTTGGGTTTCCATCTACGAATTGAAACGACTTTAATTGTACAATTTTGCGACCTTGCAGCTCTTCAAGTTATGCGAGTTTACGAACTATACTAGAAAAGAAATTGTCCTGGTCGGACACTTTTAAAGTTGAAAAGAGAACGATATCTTCCTCATTGTTTCTTAAATAATGATGTAAGAGGCCGTTGTTAGACATGCCAACTTTAAATGAATTTTTGGAACACTTAAAATACGTTTACAGTCCCTTTAAGCATTTCTGAAAAATAATAATCATTGACAAAACAGTAATATGTGTCAACCATATCCCACACATTTATTTAATTCATTCATTTTTAGACTTTTTAATCATTTGATACATTTCAACAATACTTAAAATGATTAACCAATAAAAAAAAATCCTGGCATTAACCCTAATGTAATTTGACACATAACTCATTGGGAAGTCCTTTCAAAAGATTAACTAAACCTAATGATAATTTTTAAATTTTAATTTTGCGAGGTAAAAAAAAGTTCAGCCACTAAATTAATAATTATTAAAATAAAATTTGGAATTAAAAGCATAAAATATGTTTTCAGAGTGACAGAGGAAACAATGATGATGCTAGACCATATAAGGTAATTTTTTATATTACTATATGTTTTTCTGAGATACACCATAAGACTTATGATAATTTAGAATAAATTAAAAGGACAAAAATGTCCTTATTTTTGGTTAGCATATAATTTATTAAATTAAAGTTATTTATTAAAGTTGCCAAAATAGTTTTTTTAGATAAAAAACATATATAGCACACATTTTATGTTGATAATTTTTTAGATAAAAAATATACATATAGTACACATTTTAAGTTGATAATTTTTTAGATAAAATATATATATATTTTGCACACATTTTATGTTGATAATTGTTTAGATAAAAATATATATATATATATATATATATATAGATAGATAAATAGATAGATATATATAGATAGATAGATAGTTAGAATGAATGAAAAAATATCAATGTAAATAATTTAACACATAAATAGAGTTTGATTATAAGCCTTGAAATGTAAATTAAAGAGTCATGTTTTCAGCAAGTTTCTTTATTACATAAACACATTCCTTTCTAGAAATTTCTTCCCCGCCCACCCCCTACCCCTACAATAAATATGTGACTTTTCTTATCCTTTCCTTTCCCTTTCCTCGTATTTATATTTTTATATTTTTTAGAATTGGGGGGAAATATTCCCACAACCTCTATTTTTGGAGGTTTTTAAATATTTAATCCTGAAACACTTAATTTTGTGTGTTTTGTTATATTTCATTAATATATAATGTTTTACTTTACTTTTACTACCAAAATGAAATTTTACATTTTTCTTTACATTTCTTCCTTTCTTTCTCCCTCGTTATTCAGTCTTGACCTTCTCCAAATGTATACAGTGAGACTAGAAAAATGTGAAATGTAGGCTCAAATCATATTTTTAAAAAGCCCAATAAACATGAAACACATCAATTATGCAATGTAAATAGGCCTATTTCACTTTATTTGAATCTTTGGTGATACTAATTGCTCTATATATATATATATATATATATATATATATATATATATGTAAAGTAGTAATCGGTGCTTCTTTGTGTATTTGTTTGTATGTCCGATTATAGCTCTTGAACCCATGGACCGATTTGCCTAAAAATTTGATTGGAGAACTCGGAAGAACTACGGGAATGTTCTTAGCTATAGTTTTGATATTCTAAGCTAAATCATAATTCAAGATGAAAGGCGCATCATAGTTTCAGTAAAAGTACATATTTCCATTTACTGTTAGCGCCGATTAAAGGATTCATAACTCTTATTGGATAATGAGATAGATAGAAAGATAGATGTTACCGCCATACTATTTCTATTGGTTCAGAATAGACACCAAACACATGGCTGAACCCTGATTGGATCAGGCGCTAATGGACTCGGTATACTAGAGTGCAACGCTGGGTTCCCAAGCAATTAACAGTTATGTGAGTCCCGCTGTATTCTGCAAGCTTTTCAATCCTTTTGTTTTACTTGATCGAATTCACGTCATTGGATTTATTTTCCTTTCTCTTTTCGTTTTAATTCTACAAACCCATCTTTCCATTTTTAGCATCCTAAGCATGCTTCCCCTTTTCGTTTAAATTCTACAATTCCATCTTTCCATTTTTAGCATCCTCAGCATGCTTTCCCTTTTCGTTTTAATTCTACAACCCCATCTTTGCATTTTTAGCATTCTCAGCATACCACACCCTTCAATACCCCCCCCATGCCTCCGCCCCCCTCCCTCTGCCCTCCTAACAAGCTGTGAGAACATGGCATAATTGCCTGACAAACAGGCAGTAGCCAGGCTATAGCTTCAAGGCAGATTCTCTTTACAGCTTTTACAGCTTTATCAAGTATTTAGATTCAAGGATTTAGTTTCTTAATCAAACCAAATGTTGGACAGGATAAACCTTTGATAGGTCTAATTGTTAGACAGGTTGAACCAACCCTGAAATTCTACGAATATAACCGCCATGGTACAAATATTACGAAATTGTTTCTAAGATTTAAATCAGAATGAAATCTAAAACATGAAACTAAAAACAGGGTGTGATCTCGGGTAGGAGATTTAGGTTCAGGGGTAGGGTAGGAGGTATATGATAGAAGGATAGGAGGATATGATCAGGGGCAGGGTAGGAGGTATAGGATAGAAGAATAGAAGGAAAGGATCAGGGGCAGGGTAGGAGGTATAGGATAGAAGGATAGGAGGATAGGATCAGGGGTAGAGTAGGAGGTATAGGATAGAAGGATAGGAGGATATGATCAGGGGTAGGGTAGGAGGTATAGGATAGAAGGATAGAAGGGTAGGATCAGGGGCAGGGTAGGAGGTATAGGATAGAAGGATAGGAGGATAGGATCAGGGGTAGAGTAGGAGGTATAGGATAGAAGGATAGAAGGATAGGATCAGGGGCAGGGTAGGAGGTATAGGATAGAAGGATACAAGGATAGGATCAGGGGTAGGGTAGGAGGTATAGGATAGAAGGATAGAAGGGTAGGATCAGGGGTAGGGTAGGAGGTATAAAATAGAAGGATAGAAGGGTAGGTCCGGTAGGAATGAAGGATAGAAGAAAGAAATCGGAGGTAAAAAGATAAGTAAAAAGATGAAAAAAATATAATAATTGGATTCAAAAAATTAATGTGAAAGGCCTAAAAAATTGTTAAATATTAATCCATGTATAGAATAAGAAGGTTCCTAAAATAAGTAATTATGTAGATTTAAGAGTAATAGTATAGTTGTATGAGATATTCTCTACTACAATAAGATTAGATGAGAACCAATATTCTTGAGACTAAAACTTAAAAGAGCTTGGATAAAATAAACCAAGTTTGGAAACAAGAAACTGATTTTCATGTACATTTCAGATAATGAACCCTTTTCTAGAATATCTACAAAAAAGAAAAATTTATTGGGATATCTAAAAGTTTCACTATCCTTGTCATTTAAACTTCGAAACTTGGCTTAATTAGACGAACAATGTCTTAAGTTTCCACCTGGAAACAATTACAAGTTACCAGACACAGCAGACAGAAAATACAATTTCAAATACAGAGAATACATTTTAAAACAATAAAGATGAACAAACAAACAGATCGAATTCTCACAGACAGGATATACAGGGTGTTTCTAGATGAAGACAGTTTTATCAACTTGAAATCATCACACCCTGTAACTGAATTATGTATAAAGGGTGTACAGTAAAACCCATCAAATGTGAAATATAATAAATGTATTTGATGTTGCACAAAAGCAAATAGATTCACCGATCGGATAAAAATAAACTCGTTTTAGTGAAATGGGTAATCACTTTGTATAATATGCTGTGTTTTGATATTCATTAAAATATTTAAAACAACTTAAGTCTCATGGTCGTCTTCCTAACTATGAGTTTATGGGTCTTTTCCCATTCTTCCATCCCTTCCCCTATGAAAATCGATATGAACTTGTGACTAAAAAATCTCTCTTACCGTTAATCCCAGAAAAACCTCGTTTGCTAGAGATTTAATCCGGTTCCCTGTCAGATCCAGGGTCCGGAGATTAACGAGCGGTTTACCGAACCTGACCGGCAGCTCTTCAACCTTGTTCCAACCTAGGTTCAGGGTCTCCAGATCATGCAGGCTCATAAACGATTTTCGTCTGGAAAAATAAACATATAACTTGACGAATTTTAGTTAATTCATATACTATAATTCATCCACTTTCCAAATGAAAATATGAAATTCAAAGTGTTCTTTTTCAACCATAATTTCCAATAAGACCAAACGAAGGTTGTTTATAAAGGTGAAGATACTCTGGATGCGCTCCAATGAGCAGTAAATGTCGTCTTCATAGCAATGGACACTCATAAAACCTCATATGACGTAACTGCTTATTGGCGGAAGCTAAAAGTGAACATTGTTGATGAGAGGGGGGTAAGGATTTTCTCCACTTTTACAGCTGACAAGAGGAGAGAATCCTTCCACCCATCCACACTACCCATGGAGCCTTACTATCTTTGAAATATGTGCTTTAGAATCGATCTGACAAATAAAATAAACCAAAAAAAATCTGAACCTGATCTTGTCGATGTTGTTGTTGCTGAGGTTGATGCTGATGAGCCTGGTTGTGTTCTCGAACAGTTCTACCTTGATCTCCTCCATAGCATTCCCAGACAAATCTTAATATTTTATTTAGTAAAAATCAGTCACTACAAACTTAACAGAGAGAGAAGGTAGAATTGATGTGACATTGTGACCTCGTAGCTTCTCTAAATTTGATGCTATGTATGAAAATCGCAGATTTATCTAAGGCCGAATTTTATGAATTAAAAGTGCGTCGATAAACGCCCAATCACTGGTGGTTCAAACTACGTTATGGCTCAAATCTCAAAACACTGATTGTAATTTCAGGTTGAACCAACCATGTATGAACCGCGTATAAATTTGATTCAAATTCTTAAATTCGGTCTATAGTTACACATTAGGAATTCGAAACATTTTTGATTGAAAACATATAAGATTTTAATCTTTCGTAAAACTTATTTTAATTTGACGTCCACGGGGAAAAGAAATCCTTACGTTATGATCTCAGGTCCAAAAACAGTTTGATCTTTAGAATACTTTGATAGAATTGGGTTTAATGCAAATATGCGAGATTTACTTAGTCCTTTTAATGGAGAATATAATTACAAATTCAAATAATCAAGAACGCTGCGGCTCCAAAACCCTTAGATTTTTCAAATTATACTTTTAGGAATAACTGATTTAAAGGCCAAAGGGGTTTCTCGTGACATTCAAAACTTTTTGATAAAGAATTTTATAAAACTTTTATAAAATGAAACTTCGTAAATGAGATCAATTAACGACCCCCCCCCCCTCTCACCCTAAAGTTAGATAATTCTTTTTTTGCTTGACCTTTTATAATACAGTTGAGAAATTTTGTAAACTTTAAATTTCAATTAGGATTTAGAATTTTCACTTTTCAACTTAATTTTCGATTTTAAATTTTAAATTTTGGACTAGTGGATGGTTTCACTTTCCAATTGTCATTTTTCTAGAAAAAAAAATTACAAAAAACCTGATGACGTGAAAATTTGCTAGGCATTTAACAAATGTGAATAGAAAAATAATAATTATATTTTTTTTAAATTAATTTTTTTTAGCACCCGGTTTTTAGCTCGTTATTCCTTAATAGGCTTTAAACCCTAATATTTTCAAGTGTTATGTATGTCTGCTCTTCAGGAACGGGGGGTAAGGGGGGGGTGAGTGGCAGGGCAGTGTGCCCCAGAAAGGGGGGGGGGACCGTGAGCCCCACCAAGGGGAGGGGTGAGGATAAGTGTGTCTAATTAAATTTGTTTGTGTGAAATCAATTTTTAAGTGTTTGTGCGTGCTCTAGATACTTATCATTAAAGGGACTGTTCAATTTATTCTATTATCATTAAAGGGACTGTTTAATCTATTCTATTATCATTAAAGGGACTGTTCAATTTATTCCATTATCATTAAAGGGACTGTTTAATCTATTCTATTACCATTAAAGGGACTGTTTAATCTATTCTATTACCATTAAAGGGACTGTTTAATCTATTCTATTATCATTAAAGGGACTACCGTTGTAATATTAAGTGACCTTCCAATTAAAGGGGGGTATACCCGATTCATAACAGTGCCCTTTAAACCTTTATCTAATCGATAATATGAAAGGTGTCATTATTTTTCTAGCTTTAAAAACGGGTAATTTTTTCTTCTGAAGGAGAAATATACAAGTGCAATTCACTAGTTATACAGACAAACCTTTAATGAGAATAATACATTCTCAAAGAATGCATAATACATATATCATATATCATGCATGATATAAATAAATAAATAAATAAATATTTTATTAGGCACATAATTAGACATTTACAAGGGTTAAAAACACATTTTTACAGTGCCGGGAAACCCGGAGAGCTCAATATCTGGCTTTCTGGTCCAGGTCCCTGAAAACTTTAGATTTATGCGGCGTAAGATACGATGAAAGTAAAAAAAATGAAGGAGAGGTGAATATTTTTGTTAGAGTTCTGTGTAGGTCCGATCATGAGAGCCCAAGTAAACCTGGAGAATAGAAAACAAAGCAATATATTATAAGAAGGTATTGTACTTAGACCCTGGGTACAAGCAAACTAAACAGTGCATAAATAACAGTTACAATCTGTGCTATAGCTTTCATCAAGTTTGTGTAGAAAATAAGATTTTAAATTACTGGAAAACGTTGAGCTCTTAATAATGCTATTTTTAAACACTGGTTTAAATTTATTCCATAGATTCGGAAAATAAAAAAGAGGATGTGATTTTAAATACTGGTACTTTAATATATATATATATATATATATAAACTGATGAGACAAATATTTAAAGGGTACCCTTGTGAATCAAAAATGCCCCTCACTAAACGGAGAGTCACTTGATATTACGTTTACAGTCCCTTTAACAGATTTTTCATTTTATTTCATATTATTTAAAGGGTTAATTTATTTCATATACGTAAATAGATAAAAATATTAAAATAAATTTTTAACTATCGCGCAACCTCTTAATTATTCTTTAATTAGTAAATATTCGCTCCTCCGCTGTAAATTTAATCATCTTGTGTATCCTGTTATCATTAAACTAATGACTTTAAATAATTATATTGTTAATGATGTGTTATAATTAGGATATTTCAGTTTAATACTCCAGAATAATTTGTTAGAATTCTACCTTTAGAATAAAGTAAAACCCAAAGTTATAGAATAGAGTTCAAATTTGTCACATTTATTTTAAACATTGCTGTAAAAAAATCTATCAAATTTCAATGTCTGACTGAATAATAACTTACGTAGAGCAGAACAATATACTGTGTGCTGTGTACTGTATAACATGTATTCTGTACTGTATTTGTATAACTTATGTACTGATTGGCAAAAAGTTGTGTAAAATGTACTGCGTATAGTGTGAACTGTTACTGATAAATCAATTATAGTCTAGGCGAAGAAAAACATTAAAACGAATCCATTCTGTCACCAGCTTGTCATAATTGACATATATTCCCAGCAAGTGTTCTCGTAGTACACTTGACTAAACCTTTTTAAGGGGAATATTCACAAAAATAAACCTCAACACCTGATTATATATTTACTATCAACAGAATCAGAACAAGAATTATGATGATGAAAATAGTGTTAATGATGATCATAGAGATATTAACGATGATTGTGATAGTATTAATGATAGTGTGATAATGATGATAATGATCATAAAAAATATATCTATATTTTCAGATCCACGTTTAATGATATTCAAAGTATACATTTGTCATTTGTGCACTGATGCTCTCAATGTGACTTGATTGACGAGTTAAAACCTTTCAAAAGGATTGTATTAGTTATCTTTGTTTGTCTGTTCGTATAATAGCTCACAACCTCCTGGCTGGACCAATTTGCCTAAATAGTCCTAAGTTGTGGGGGATCAACTTTTACAGGGAAATTTGAGTTTCTAAACAAAGCTGGGTTCCCAAACTACGTTATAGTGTACATATATATAGGGAGGAGAAAGCTGATATATATACATATATATATAGAGATAGGACTGAGGAGAAAGATGGTACGAAGATGAACACCCACTCACCAGGAGAGTGACAATAAGAATAATTTGTTGTATTGTTAGGAGTGAAAGATGGATGAATATTACATATACATATATATAGCTGATAGATAGATAGATAGATAGATAGATAGATAGATAGATAGATAGATAGATAGATAGATAGATAGATAGATAGATAGATAGATAGATAGATAGATAGATAGATAGATAGATAGATAGATAGATAGATAGATAGATAGATAGATAGATAGCTGATAGATAGATAGATAGATAGATAGATAGATAGATAGATATATATATACATAGATAGATGATAAATAGATTATGGATAGATAGATATATAGATAGATAGTTAAATAGATAGCTAGATAGATAAATAGATGGATAGATGAATAGATAGATGATGGATAGATAGATATAAAGATAGATAGTTAGATTGATGGATGGATGCATAGATAGATGGATAAATAAATCGTTGGATAAATGAATAGATGAATAGTTGGATAGACGGATAGATAGATATATAGATGATAGATAGCCAAATATATACGTTCTCACTTTCACACTTTTAGCTAGGTTAGAGTAACTTCCCATACATCAGTTAAAGGGGTGTTTGTCTTCGGTTATATATATTTGTGTTTATCTATTTATAAATTCGGGGTTTAGATGTTTTATATCAACTTGTATGTGAATTTTGTCTGTTTGTAGTTGTGTCCGTTTGTCTGTCTGTCAATGTGATGGAATTTGCACGTCTGAATATATCCTTTCATTCCTAACACTTTTTGTTATATAATAGAAGAAGATTTTTAGAGGGATATATCTGGGGAAGTTTTTCTGAAGTGGGGTGGGGTGGGATGAGTGTTTTTGAAGTAAGGATGTATGAGTATTGAGTACGTTGTGTTTTTTCTGAAGGATTAGATTGTTTTTTTAATAAACTGGAAGAAAATTAGGGAACTCGTAGAAAAAGATCCTAAAAATAAGATAAACGAAAGATTTTAAAAGATTGTAATAAAGTGATTTATTGTGAACCAAGCTCACAATAATTTAGCTCGAACAGCTTTGACTTTTGATCACAATTTGACCTATTTAACATAAATCCTTGCTCTTTCTCTTTTATACTTTTTTTTCAGCCTTAAAATGTGTAAAAACCTTTTACTTCAAGTTTTAAAAAAAACTAAATAAAAAAATGGACAGTGCCTCGGATAGAATTCTTTTTCAAGGCAAAATTTTTTTATTTTCGTTAGGATAATAGTTTTAACAGAATTTACATGTATTATTCACATTGGTTTTTGTTTACGAAAATGTTTTACAAATATGTATGTGCTTTAATATTATAGCAAATTGCATAGTTATTAAAATTCGAGAGCAAAACGTTAATTTCAAAGTATATGCCAAGTTAGATTGTTAATGGTTTCTGATTTATTAGCATTTTTTTCATGTTTAAAAGTAAGAATTCGATTTAACTGTTTTGTTACCTAGTTCTGTGAGGTTTGCTGCAATATCTAGTATCCTGGAGGGGAGCGTAGTGAGGGAGTTGTTGGCGAGGGATAGGGTGGTGAGTGAGGGTAGAGGGAGGAGGGAGGGAGGGAGGGACCTCAGACTGTTTCCAGACAAGTTTAATATCTAAACTCACCCAACTCGTTAGTTTGTCATCAACAAAATATTTTTTTAATCGGCATTCGAATAGTGTTTTTATTTTATTATTATTGTTTTTTTCCATGATAGAAATATCTGTTTTCTTAAAGTCAATACAAAAATGGTAAATAAAAATATTATTTTTCCTACTTAATAAGTCATTCTAAATAGTTTTTCCATTTTAAAATCTTATATTATTTTATTTATAAGATCATTTTTATGTGTAGTATTTTTTTTCTTTTTTCATCTTCCATTATTACACTGTTATTTGTGTATTCGTAGTAATCTATATCTATCACAATTTCATATGTAGATGTATGTATGTAGTAATCTAAATCAATCCTATTTATATGTTTGTAAATGTGTATGTATATATGTAGTAATCTATTCCATGGACCCGTATTAGCCAAGTTGCATGTTGGTAATTACTTTATTTTGAGTTTAAGGGTTTCCGCGGCTGGGCTGACAAACTTGCTAAATTACAGGGAGAGGCAGGGAGAAGCAGGCAGAGCCACGTCAAGCTAATGTAAATTGCACGAAGAGTCACGTCAAGCTAATGTAAATTGCACGAAGAGCCACGTCAAGCTAATGTAAATTGCACGAAGAGTCACGTCAAGCTAATGTAAATTGCACACAGAGCCACGTCAAGCTAATGTAAATTGCACACAGAGCCACGTCAAGCTAATGTAAATTCCGGGTAACATTGAACAAAACTCCTCTTAAAGAGCAAGCTATCAAGAAGAACAAAAATGTTTTGAATTTATACTTTGTAACTGGAAAATTTTTACTTGTACTTCTGCGTAAAATCCAAACTAGAGGAGCTACGAGGTCGTAAACCCTAGTTTGCAGTGAGAGGGCAGATTGCAAAGATTTTGAAGAAGGGGGGAATTTGAGGGATGGAGGAGGACTCATAAAACTGTTTTAGAGTCCATTTGTTTTGGTTTCCTGTATTACGGTCTTTTAATCAAAAGTAGTGCTTTCAAAGCTCCAAAATTCTTCTTGTAGACAGAATGATGTCTATGTACCCGTATCTATGAAATTCAGGACACCTTCTGTTAAGTAAATAAAAAAGTACATATTCACTGTGATTTTCGCGAAAGAGTTTGTAAAAATCTTAAATTTAAAAAGAATCCCAAAATGTCCTTCCAACTTTAGTAGTTGACAGTATGTAAAATTTAAGATTTTAAGTTTTATTTAATTTTAAGTTTTCATAAATTTACATATTCAGAGATTACAAGGGAATATACCTCACTAGCTTTCAATCATACAGTAATACCCAATCTTACAATCTTACAAGTATACATACAGGGTGAGTCAAAAAAAAGGGTGAACAGCGAGATCTTACATATAATAAAGCAATATTTTTTGGTAAATCTCCTTTTTGACCAATATGTATGAAATTTTTGAATTTTACTTTTTAGAACCTTTTAAAAAATCCACGAAACTATTTTTACTCAAGTTTACATGAGTAGAAAGACAAAAGTGCGGGAATATATTAATTCTATTGCACCTTAAAATCTTACGCAGATCATATGAGTAGTTTTGGAGAAAATGCGCGAAATTAGATTTAGAAATCAACATATAATTATAATAAACTCTTTTATGCGATTTTCCTATGCTTAAAATGAAGACATTTTTACCTAACTCAAAAGTTCATATTACAAAAAGAATTTAAAAAGAATAAAATCATCAAAATGATTTTTTTTCAAAAACTAAAAGTACGGATTTTCTTAATTTAATTTTGCGCATTTTCTCCGAAACTACTTATCTAATCTGTTTAAGAATCTAAGGTTTGATAAATAATATATTCTTGCACTCTTGTTTTTTTACTCATTTAATTTTAAGTAAAAAAAATAGTTTTGCGCTTTTTTTAAATGGTCTATCAGATAACTTAACAAAAATTCTAAAATTTAATACATATTTGTTAAAGATGAGATTAGCAAAAAATGTAATTTATTATAGGCAAGATTTCACCCTGTACCTTAAAAATATCCCCCTCCGATTACCCCCCTCCCCTTGCATCGGTTCCTATGTTTATACCTCTCAACTGTGCATTTAAAAATTTTTATAAACCTTTTCTCCTCTAGAATTATTTCCCTCCCAACTTCATCCTTATCCCTCAATAACCCCCTTGTTTTTCAAACCATTTGATAAAGTAATTCAAAACTTAAAGATTGTTTTGTTACGAATCTTTTTTCATTTAATTTTCCAAAAACTTATTACCCCCCCCCCCCCCACCATTCCCACGGTAAAGGAATCGAGTCTTTGCTACAAACTTAAATGTTCTAATCTCAATATCTTTGCAGCCTGATGATGTAAATCTTTGATATTTTAAACTTATATTATTTGATCTAACACATTTCATAGTTTGAAATAGCTAAGGTCTGCTACATTTGGTTATAAAGATACAGTAAATAGAGAATCTGAGTTTGTGGCAAAGATTCAATTCTTTTTTTCCTTTTTTCTATGACAAACGTTTTGAATAAGAGACAATCTTTTATGAACAAATGATTTATCTTTGGATTCAAAATATCTTTTTAAAATACAAAATTTATCGATTTTATTAAAAAGTTATGTATTTTTAAGCCGGATGGATGGCCGGATGGTACCTAGAATTTCAGTAGTTAAACAAGATGGTCACTCCAGAGATGTAGAGGAGGGGGGATAGAATATACAAGAAACTTTACCAGAAGGGGAAAAGTTAAGTAGAAAAGAGGGGAAGATAAAAAGTCCCCAGGTATGGGGGAAAACTTCTGTTTGATAAGTTTTTAACTAAAGCTAATTTTTAGGAACCAACCATGGGTTTTTATACCTCTCCTGTTGGGATAACTATTTTTAGGAACCAACCATGGGTTTTTAAACCTCTACTGTTGGGATAACTATTTTTAGGAACCAACCATGGGTTTTTAAACCTCTACTGTTGGGATAACTATTTTTAGGAACCAACCATGGGTTTAACTATTTTTAGGAACCAACCATGGGTTTTTAAACCTCTCCTGTTGGGATAACTATTTTTAGGAACCAACCATGGGATTTAAACCTCTCCTGTTGCCACAACCATTTTATTTGTTTTTCACTTTTTCCAAATATTGTTTTTTTTATAAAAATTTGTGAATGCATGACAGATATAATTTTTTTGGAGTAAACATAGTAATATTCCGGTAATATGACCAAGCTATAATTTTATGTTTCTTTTTCTCCAATTAAGGCAAAAATCAAATGAATCCTTTATCATACTCATCCTATTACAGTTTATATAATTTTAGAACGTTTTGAAACCGATCTGTTAAGTTTTAGCAAAATAAAGCACGTTATAAAAATCTTAATAAACTTTGTTTGTGAAAAATAGCACACTTTCACAGATAATTGTTCAGTTAAATAGAAAAATTGACGTTTTGAAACTTTCTGTATATAGTTTCAAGGAAAAATTGCCACGTTTCGATACATATCTGCATAGTTTTTGTGAAACAGTTGTGTGTTTTAATAATGTGGATTTAATATTTTATCTATTTAGTATTTTTTCCCAAGACATGTAAATTTAAAGTATTTAAGCTTCTGAAGAAGTTTCAAAGTAAAATTTGTTATTCAGACCTGACTTTTATATATAAAGCAGGGAAATACAGGGAGTACAGGGGAGTACAGGGGAGTACAGAGGAGTACATAGGAGTACATAGGAGTACAAGGTAATACAGGGGAGTACAGGGGAGTACAGGGGAATACAGGGGAGTACAGGGGAGTACAGGGGAGTTCAGAGGAGTACAAAGGAGTACAAGGTAATACAGGGGAGTACAGGGGAGTACAGGGGATTTCAGGGGAGTACAGGGGAGTACTAGGGAGTATAGGGGAGTACAGGGGAGTACAGGGAAGTACATTTAAGTGTAAAAGTATCTTGTGAATCGAATATGTCAACTTAAAATTACGTCTACAGTACCTTTAAGCATGTATTCTAAAGTTACATGAGACATTTATTGAAAAACGGGAAGTGTTTCAGGAGGGGGAAGGGGGGGGGAGCATGTAAGCATAAAAAAACATGTTCATATTAGCAGCAACTCCTCATATATCTGGGCTTTCAAGTTTTTGGCAGTTTTTGTTCCATCTTCGTGAAATATTTTTAAACTGAAACTATATTTGTTCTGCTGATTAGATAACTTATAGGGAAGCGTGCTAGATATAGATAGATAGATAGATAGATAGATAAAGGTGAGGATGAGAGAAGATAACCTATCTATGACTTATTGATAGAGAGTCCAGAAAGATGAAGTATATGTAGATGTAGATATATACATATGCATATATAGACATATAGATAGATAAATATATGTATATATATATAGATTAGATAGTTTAGCAGACAAATAAATAGTTAGTTAGGTAAATAGAGAGCTGCATAGATAGATGGAAAGATATATACATAAGATAGATAGATAGATAATTAGATAAAGAAATAGATAGATAGATAAATAGACAGACAGACAGACAGACAGACAGATAGATAGATAGATAGATAGATAGATAGAAAGAATGGCAGATATTTAAATAGATAGATAGATAGATATGTTAGGAAAGTAAACCTTGTAGTTGGGTCAATCATAATAGGAAGATTGAGAGAGATGGATGGATGGAGAGGGGAGGGG
>NW_019396134.1:270593-272304 GCF_000591075.1 Eurytemora carolleeae | reverse complement strand
GTAATGGAGAAGGGAGTTAGAAGAAGTTGGGGGGGATGATATATCCAAGGATAATATAAAATGGACGGGCAGACAATGTTAACAATCCTTACTATTCACCGTTGCTGCTGGAATGAGCTTTCAAAACTATGCTCAAGGGTTAAAATTCTTCATTTATTTTTTATATTTATATTTTTTTTTATAAAAAACTGATTCAATTTTCACTTTTTAACAAATTGTCAAAATTTCATTCTACCAACTTAAAGGGTCGTCTGCAAATCCGAAAACTTGAAAATATCAATTTTTGTAGGATTTTGACGAAGAAATGCGCAAAATAATTTCCGTATAACCATCCTTTACATTTTCATACAGTCCTTGGCCACATCTCACTAAATTGAGTCTTTCTATTAAAAATAAAAATAGATAGAATAAATAGAAATATAGGCATGAATATAATAATAGAGAATAAATAGAAATATAGACATGGATATAAAAATAGATAGAACAGATAGAAATATAGACATGGATATAAAAATAGATAGAACAGATAGAAATATAGACATGAATATAATACTAGATAGAACAGATAGAAATATAGACATAGATATGATAATAGATAGAAAAGATAGAAATGTAGATATAGATATAATAATAGATAGAATAGATAAAAATATAGACATAGATATAATAATAGATAGAATGGATAGAAATATAGATATTGATATAATAATCGATAGAAAAGATAGAAATGTAGATATTGATATAATAATAGATAGAATAGATAGAAATAAAGATATTGATATAATAATAGATAGAAAAGATAGAAATGTAGATATGGATATAATAATAGATAGAATAGATAGAAATATAGACATGAATATAAAAATACTGTTTGTGGTGCGATTATATCAATACACTTTTTTACTTAAGTTTTGATTGTTAACAAGCTTTTTTCCAATTACAAGTTTAGTGATAATCAAAGAGAAGCTTTTTTAATTGACAGCTTCTCTTGACTTCTATGTTTATGTGTATCCATGCTATTTAACAGCTTGATATAAATCAAAATTGGAGTCTAATGTCGTCTTCATTGAATTGATATGTGCGTCGAAGGCTGTTTTGAATTTTATAAAGGCAATTTAAGACAATATAAGATAATATAAGACAATATAAGATAATATAAGACAATATAAAATAATGTAAGACAATATAATTTAAAATCAGACAATATAAGATAATATAAGAAAATGTAAGACAATGTAAGACAATATAAGATAATATAAGACAATATAAGACAAAATAAGACAATATAAGATAATATATAATTCAGAAGTTTGTTCATTGACGACCTAAGGTATTTATACAGAGGTACAGATAACAACAATATGTAGAACAGCAAATAGATAGATAGATAGATAGATAGATAGATAGATAGATAGATAGATAGATAGATAGATAGATAGATAGATAGATATATAGATACATGAGCTGACGTCCAGGTATTGAATATTGATATTAATTACACATTTTCATGATGTTTGATAACACCGCTTTTACCTAAACGTTAAAAAACAGACACATAGAAAGACATAAACAAACAGACAGACATGGCAAACAGACAAACAAACAGACAGAAAGACGGACACGAAGTGTCACCATTAACGAGATAGATATTGCATGTGTGCTGGGTGGTGAATTGGGTTACAACGCCAAGAATTTGGGGAGGGGGGGGGGG
>NW_019396134.1:265388-270004 GCF_000591075.1 Eurytemora carolleeae | reverse complement strand
CCCCCCCCCCCCCTCCTCGCACCTTAAATAGATATTACAACACTGCATTGCTCCTTTTTAAATTATTTTCTAGGATATTGTTATTTTTTAAGATAAATTGTGTATTTGGATTCAGTTCTTAACTTTTGAAGACTTATCTTTCCTTTCTGTCTTGCATAAAGTTTTGAAATGAAATAAAGACAGAGTAAATTCCGTACAGTCGTCTCTGAATTCTCATCTCTTGTGGGTAACCCTGTATGTAAATAACCAGTTTTAAACTGATAACAGGTGTATATTGATCGATTTAAAATAATGTAAACTAATCAACCCCACTGTGCAATCTTGCATAAATTCATATAAAAAAGATTGAAAAAATAGATTTTTGTTTCGAAAAGATTTAATTTCCAAACAGGATATATTTTAGAGGCAATAAATCTTTTCAACATTTTCCTAAACGGGTGTATCGTGTACGTTCAACGATATTATATGGAATAAATTATTGGTTTTCAATCTGGAATAAAGTATGCCCCCCCTCCCCCCCCCCTCCGTCTGGTGGGTACAAACATTGCATTTTAATGTTCTCATTGAGAAGCCTATTCCCAGTGCCCCTAAAAGGTTTGTACGACTGTGGGAGTCAATTCTTAACAAAAACAAAGTTTTATTTTTAAATCAACACTAGCGAGGCCATTTTTCATCCCGATTGAACCTTCATAAAATCTGGGGGGGGGCAATGTTAGGAAAACACCTCATATTTTGTTCGTAAAATGAAATTACTAAAAGCAATGTGAAAATTTTGTTAGAATTTGAGGACAGAATTAGAAGAATAACTCACAAATTGTTAGATAGACATAACTTTCTAAAATTAAGAGAATTATCTGAAATTAGGTAAAAAAAACGTAAAATATGTTCTCACTTTGAAATGTTCTCGGTCACTCGATAGTTCGAGCGGTGGGGGGGGGAGGAGGGGGTATAAGTGTAATATAAGGGGTGTTTATCTATCTTACTATTGTATGCTTAACAATATCAATTTCTTTCAGGACTATAATTTGCCTTTGATATCAATGCATTAAATCTATTTTATCTGGTTAATAAGATCGTTAAGATACTTATAGATGTTATCTGGCAAATTAAATATTTAACAAGGGATTCCGGGGCCCTAGAACAGTGTTTAACAAGGGATTCCGGGGCCCTAGAATATTGTTTAACATGGGATTCCGGGGTCCTAGAATATTGTTTAACAAGGGATTCCGGGGCCCTAGAATAGTGTTTAACAAGGGATTCCGGGGCCCTAGAATAATGTTTAACAAGGGATTCCGGGGCCCTAGAATATTGTTTAACAAGGGGTTCCGGGGCCCTAGAATATTGTTTAACAAGGGGTTCCGGGGCCCTAGAATAGTGTTAAACAAGGGATTCCGGACCCTAGAATAGTTTTTAACAAGGGGTTCCGGGGCCCTAGAATATTGTTTAACAAGGGATTCCGGGGCCCTAGAATATTGTTTAACAAGGGATTCAAGGGTCCTAGAATATTGTTTAACAAGGGGTTCCTGGGTCCTAGAATATTGTTTAACAAGGGATTCCGGGGCCCTAGAATATTGTTTAACAAGGGATTCCGGGGCCCTAGAATATTGTTTAACAAGGGATTCTGGGGCCCTAGAATAGTGTTTAACAAGGGATTCCAGGGCCCTAGAAAAGTATTTAACAAGGGGTTCTAGGGCCCTATAATATTGTTTTACAAGGGATTCCGGGGCCCTAGAATATTGTTTAACGAGGGGTTCCAGGGCCCTAGAATAGTGTTTAACAAGGGATTCCGGGGCCCTAAAATAGTTTAACAAGGGATTCCGGGGCCCTAGAATATTGTTTGACAAGGGGTTCCGGAGTCCTAGAATATTGTTTAACAAGGGGTTTCGGGGCCCTAGAATATTATTTAACAAGGGGTTCCAGGGTCATAGAATAGTGTTTAACAAGGGGTTCCAATCTCCGGGGCCCTAGAATAGTGTTAAACTAGGGATTCCGGGGCCCTAGAATATTGTTAAACAAGGGGTTCCGGAGTCCTGGAATAGTGTTTAACAAGGGGTTCCAGTCTCCGGCGCACTAGAATAGTGTTTAACAAAGGTTCATGGCCCCTGGGCCCTAAAATGATGCTAAACAAGGTTCCGGGGCCCTAGAATAGCGTTTAACAAGGGGTTCCATGACCCTAGAATAGTGTTTAACACGGGGTTCCAGGGCCATAGAATAGTGTTTAACAAGGGGTTCCTGGGTCCTAGAATAGTGTTTAACAAGGGGTTCCAGTCTCCAGGGTCCTAGAATAGTGTTTAACAAGGGGTTCCAGGGCCCTAGAATAGTGTTTAACAAGGGGTTCCTGGGCCCTAGAATAGTGTTTAACAAGGGGTTCCGGAGTCCTAGAATAGTGTTTAACAAGGGGCTCCGGGGCCCTAGAATATTGTTTAACAAGGGGTTCCGGAGTCCTAGAATAGTGTTTAAAAAGGGGTTCCGGGGCCCTAAAATATTTTTAACAAGGGGCTCTAGAAATGGTGCTAAGCAAGGGGTTCCGGGGTCCTAGAATGGTGCTTATCAAGGGGTTCCAGGACCCTAGGATGTTTTTAGCTGAGAGGTAAAAACAAGATTTGAATTCTCGAATGACACCGATAGAATCTTCTTGTAAAAGAATTGTCATACAAATAATCTGCGAAAACGATCAACTTATTCCAAGACAACCCCCCCCCCCAAAAAAAAAAAAATACCAAAAATTAGTTGTACACTAACATTGACATTTTTCATCATAAAAAAACTTCAAAGACGTATTATTTAGCAGTTTTTATGTACTTTTTAAATGTAATTTTTTTCAAATATCCCTATCGTAAAAAAAATCTATATAAAGGCCTACTATATATATCGTGAGAAAGGATTATTAAAAGTTAATGAAGAAATAAATGTGTTTTTAATAGAAATATGTTTTAACAAGGCTAAATATTGAAATTAAACTTTATGATCTCAGTTTAAATGCACATTTTTTAGATTTAAAAAAAACCAAACTTATATGCCTTCTAAAAAATATTAAACTTTTAGTTTTAGCTCTTAAATGCTGCTTTTCGTACATTGTAAAACTGAAAAATTTCGCGGGTTTCCTTTTTAATAGAAATTTTTGTAAGTTAATTTTTCAAATTTTTACCTAATCTATAAAACCTTTTCTATGGTCATGTGTGATGTACTACACAAAAAGTTGGACTATGTTAAATATAAATATATATACATATCATATCATATATATGTCATGGTTCAGGACAAAAACAAAAAATTCTAATTAAGCCAAGACCTCGTTAGAGCAACATTCAAGAACTAATTTAAATCTATTCATCTATTCATCTGTTCATCTACATATTTTATGTAAAAACAAAGGTTCTTAAAGTGAAAATTAAATATACATGCACAGGATATAAATATGCCTTAAACCTTGGGTGCTTGGGATTATGGCTTTAGCATGCTTATTAGTTTATACCCGCTATATATATACTGTTTGTAAATATGCATGACCAAAGCCCATGATTCAATATTCTAATATTGGTTTTACCGGCTTTAATGCTAATTGAAATACATATAAAGGTTGGGAAAAGGGAAGGAAATGGAAGAAACGTATGTGGATGGAGGGGGNGGAAATACAACCACCTTCTCTTGAATCCACCCTCCCCTGAAATACCCCCCCTTCCCTTGAATATATAAGGGTTAAAGGTTATGAAACAGAATTACACTGAACTAAGCAAAGGTTTACAAATACGACTCTACATCCTTTAAATGCTTTTTGTTTTTGTTTAAAATACAATAAACATTGATTTGCTCTAAAAAATATGCCTTATTTTAGTTAAAAATACATACACCAAACTTTGAAAAATGATGTTTAACTATAACAAAGTTGACTCTAGTTCATCGTAAATTTTTAATGAACTGTATACGTTGTAAACTCAACCCACGGTTATCAGCTAAGTGGAAATTTTCTCATGGTAAGGAGATATTAAAAAGTCGCCTCAAGGAAGGAGAAGGGGGGGGGAGGGGTTAATTTGGGGGATTGGAAAATAAAAAGATAATGTGTTATTAGGAAGAGGGTTAATCCAAATTTTAATACATGTATCCATTCCAGAGGTTTTTGTTCTTTTCTTATTTATTCTTCCGTTTTTTGGCTCAAGCCCCTCCTCAACCCACCCCCCCTCAATGTTCAAATATTAATTAGAACAACTTTGAAGCAAATCACATTCAAAATTTGTCTTGCTGGATCACGTCTTTAAATTGAGAGTAAAAAAGCAGATTTAGTTAAAAGCTCAGGGTATAAAAATAGTAGGACATATGTTAAGATCCCTAGCTGTGAGTTTGACTTGAAACCTGGTGAGAAGTTCTCACGAAAAGAATAAAACCCTTTCAGGATGTAATCTCTGATGTAAATCCAGGGAGGAGAAGAGAAAACGTCCCTAGTTACAATTCCAGAATAGTTTTTACTTCAGGAGTTGTTTTAGTGAACAAGGGGTTTATCTAGAAACGCCCTGTATTCAAGTTTTAATCCTTGATGTAAGTAGATAATACTAGTCCCCCCCCCACTTCTTAACCCCTCCAGTTCTCCTTCTAATCCATCCCCTCCCCCCATTTCCCCT
>NW_019396134.1:259311-265116 GCF_000591075.1 Eurytemora carolleeae | reverse complement strand
GGGGGGGGGGGGTAGTTGAGGGTTAAAAGTTCAATGGGAGTAGAGGAGAAGGGGAGTAGGGGGAATCTTTACAGGAAATCCAAATGAAAACATTAAATATTTATACTCGAGACAAATTTGGGTAATTTTAAAAAAATGTTTGTTTTAGTAGTCTCTGCAATTCAGCTGTTATGTCTATATACTCCATATTTTCCCAGGATCCTGTCTGCCGTTTTTGTCTGGGTGTTGGTAGTATATCTTTCTTAGTCTATTGTCTATCTTTACATTTTTGTTTTGTCTGTCTATCTTAAACAGTCTATCAGTTTTGATCTCTTTCTGTCTGCCTATTTGATTGACTTTCTGTCTTTCTATCTAATTGACTTTCTGTCTTTCCATCTAATTGACTTGATGTTTAAATTTGGTCAGTCCAACCCTCTGTCTGTCTGTGTGCAGGAGTGCACTAAAGATCAGAGCTTCCTATCTATCTGTTGGATGATATTTGAGAGAAAGACTGGAAAGAATAGAACAAATCAATGATATTAAAGAAATCAATGATATTAGGAAATAATTGATTTTACAATAGAGAATTAGTATTACTCAAGGTTTCATTCAACAAATTTAGTTCCTTTCTTTCCATTTACAGGCTGTACATTCGAAATAACAGTAATGTACAACGTACAGTGTACGTTGTTATTGTACATCAACTGTATATATGAATGTAGAACTACAGCATGACAAATGTATTTGTTATTAAAGTTGAACTATAAGGAACTGATTTTATTTACACAATTATGATTACATTTGAAAATGTAAGTGTCAAAAGTAATAACGTAAATGTAAACTTACGTACAAATTAATGTAAAATCTGTACAATACAGCTTGTAAATAAATAACATAACAAGATGCATTGTACATATTTACTTTTCTTTTATTCGCTTATTTATCTTTATTTCTATCTCTGAATCAATCTATTTATCTCTCTATCTATCTATCAATATCTTTTTATATTTATTTGCGTAAAGGATTAGCCTTGAGCACCCTTTCTACCCTTCTCATAAAACCTTCTCTTCTCCCTTCTCCATACACAATATACTATATATGCTATACTAATATACTAATACTAACTTGGGAAACCAGCTTTGCCAGGAGTTTTCTCTATAAAATTCAATCAGCTCAACTTGGAATTTTTAAACCAAAGCTGAGAACATTCTCATGGCTCTACCAAGTTCCCCACTAAAATTTGAGGCAAATTGGTTATGGGGTCTCTGAGTTATGATCGGATATACAAACAAACAAACAGAGAATACTACTTTATATGCATAGATACTTTACATATATACATTATATCCATATCCATATACATTATATCCATCCCATCCATTCCTTCTTCATACACAACATATTTTCAATCCATTCCATTTAATCCTTCTCCCTTACAAAATTTAAAATTTTCTCTTTTTAGATAACTTGTATTGCTTTCTCTACTATTGATTTATAAATCTTTTAACTCTCTTTGTTTATCTTCTGGATTCGCTGGTTAATAATCTGCTGTTGCAATATGATGTTTAACACAAAGGCTTAAAGGCAAATTCAACCCATCTGCCCTGGGCTGTAACTAAACACCTAGTTAGCTATCTAGAGTACACAGTTATCAGTCTTTTAACCCTTTTAGTCCGAAACAGGATTTTAAAGATTTTTTTGTACAAACTGAAATATATTTGTAAGATAAATTATCTGATGATAAAAATTAAAGGATATTCCTGTAATATATTTTTTGAATATGAAAAGGGGGGGGGCATAAAATATGAACCACTCTTTTAAAAACCCACAATGTGCTTTGTGTTCAATTTCTTATTTTATGGATGGCCTGAATGCAAAAATGCATTTGGCTAATTTGAGCTGAATTTGAGACAAAAGGTTTAATAATAATATTCTAGTCAGGTCTAAAGCATTCAACGCTTTCATGGTCAGAAGCAAGGTATGTGTATTGAAGGTAGGGGGGTAGAATCAAGGTATGTATATTGAAGGTAGGGGGGTTTGTATAAATGTTTCCACGAGCAACAGTAAGTAAACAAGCCCGGCCTTCTCACCCAACCCAAGAAAGTTCCGACATTTGTTATTGTTTTGATCAAACTAGTTTCTAGCAGTCCAAATACTCCCCCCCACCAATATAACTTTTTACCAAACCCTAACAACTACTTTACATAACCTCTTGCCCGATTCTACCCGCAATTTTCCTTCTATCCCTTATAATTCATTAGTTTTTTCTAGAAACCCAACTTAAGCTGTGTAAACTAAACATAATTCTAGTTTCAGCTGTTTAAACTACAGACTCTTGCTCTTAATTCTCATGCTGAATACCAATGAAGCAAAATGTATTTAAGAATTCATACATAGCGAATATATATATTTTGACGCTAAATTTAATCTATTTTTATGGATTTTTCGAGTTCATATTTTCTGGGGTGAAAAAAAAATCTTTAAAATGTCAAAAATGATGTATGATGTTTAAATCTCTACATTTGGCAAGATTTTGAATAAATTTAATAATTAAAGATTTAAATTCCATTAATGAAATGAAAGGCTACAGCTATGAAAAGATTAATTAAATTAAAGCACTTCTAATTTACCTTTTTACACATTCTAATAGTTTTACTTCAAAATTTAAATCTAATTTTGAAATCCATTTTATATCAGGAATGAAAGTACTTTTAGACTTTTGACTTTTAAACAAATCTCACTTATTTTGCTTTAAATAGACAAGCATAAAAAATTCCAATTTTTTATGTTATTCCACCATTTTGTCTCATGATTTTCATTTTTAAGTGTTTAATAAATGTAAATGTTCAAAAGTAAACAAATTAATTCCATATTTTTATAATGCCAAATGAAAATACGAGAACATTCTCTTTAAGTCCGGTATTTCCTTTAAATCTTTTTATAAAATGAAACTTAGGTTCAATGGATTAAAGATGTTTAGCAGCTCTTCTTTTCATATGGAAAATCAAGTTGATGGATAGATGATAGATGGATAGATGGATGGATGGATGGGTTGAGAAAAGATAGTATGGAAAGGGATGATAGATGGATAGATGGAGAACATATAATATGGAAAGGATTGATAGATGGATAGAAAGGATAGATGGATAGAAAGGATAGATTAATGGGTTGAGAAAAGATAGTATGGAAAGGATTGATAGATGGATAGAAAGGATAGATGGATAGAAAGAATAGATGGTTGGGTTGAGAAAAGATAGTATGGAAAGGGTTGATAGATGGATAGATGGATAGATGGAGAACATATAATATGGAAAGGATTGATAGATGGATAGATGGTTGGATGGAGAACATATAATATGGAAAGGATTGATAGATGGATAGAAAGGATAGATGGATAGAAAGGATAGATGGTTGGATGGAGAACATATAGTATGGAAAGGATTGACAGATGGATAGAAAGGATAGATGGTTGGATGGAAAACATATAGTATGGAAAGGATTGATAGATGGATAGAAAGAATATGGAACTGAATAGATAAATTTAATCAAGCCAAAAGAATTTTTAAAAAATTGTTTACTCTCAAATTAAAATGCTTTTATACGTTTATACGATATATGCATGAGAATTGTGCTAATTTTTCATCCTTTTCTTTCAAATCTTTTCATTATGCTAATTGAGGAAAAACTGTTAAAAGCTTGTGAAATGCATTACAATGGTTTATTGCATTCAGTCAAAAGTCTTTAAGCTAAAGATTTTGTATCAAATATTGCATGGATGAGTGCATTGAAAAAATTGCATTTTATTTTTTGTATTTAAGCTAAAATTACATTAACGAGGAAGGTTTATGTAGAAATGCATGAGTCCATTATCAATATTATTTTTACATTATATGGAAAATTATTAGTCCACCCTCCAAACTAAGTATATATCTGTGCAACCTGATGGTGTAAACCTTTGATATTTCAAATTTTGATCTATTAAAACTTCCCTCCCCCCTTCTCCTATTTTTCAAAAGTTTTAGAAAAAGCCTAATCACCGTTTTCTAACAAATTGTTCTGTATGTTAGGTTCGCTTCAACAATACTAGAATTCATTTATCAAAGAAATGAAGTTTTTAAACATCTCTAAATGTAATTAGTAAAAGGAAGTTCATCTCTAGCCTCTAATGACTCTTAATGACTTTATTGAGTTGTAATAATAAGGTATTTAGCTAGCTAGCAGTTTTCAGGAATCCACACATAAAAGAGAACTTACAGGAACTACAAAAGCGTGATCTTAAGCAAGAAATGCGCAAGCAACTTTTTCAGAGAAGCCACAAATCAAAATAAACAGTTTAGTAAACAAATAATATGCAGATCTTATAAATGCTTGATCAAACAAAGCTTTTAAGGCTAATACTGTTGCGAATAGGACATTGTCATCTCTGCGTTACACTTACAATCCCTTAAAGAATGTGCGGTAAAGAAAAAATATAACACAAATGTTTGTACTGTACAGTGTATAAGTACTTTTAAGTTATAATTAACCATCTAGAACTTACATTTTCTCAAGTTTCTTGTAAAAAAATGGAGAATCCCAAAATGTTTAGAATTGCATTTTCTATGTAAATGATTAATAAAATAAAATATGTCAATTATAACTCGATTAACCCTTTTTCCGTGTAACTCAACACTTTGGACAATTAATCAATTTTACTATCTATCATCTATCTATCTATCTATCTATCTATCTATCTATCTATCTATCTATCTATCTATCTATCTATCTATCTATCTATCTATCTATCTATCTATCTATCTTGAGAACTGCAATGTATTAAAACACGGTCAATGTTTTCACGTCATTAAACACAGCAGGATCAATTTGTCTTTCGTAAATTTCGGAAAATCAAAAAAAATCATTTCTATTATATTTGAAATAATTTTTTCTTCAATCATAATTCAATTTATTGAACACAAATTCATATGATTATCTAAATTACGAAGTTTACAAGTTCATGATAGTTGTGAATTTTACACTTGAATTAAATACCCCCTTCACGGTTTTTTTCACCAAATAGTGAACCATAGAATTTCCGGCTTTTTATTCGCAACGTCAGAGTAAACTAAACAGAAGAAAAAGGTAAAATTTCTGCGGTATTACTGGTACGGTTTTGTGACCTTGTAGTAGCTCATCTGGTTTTTATTTAACGCACAAATTTAAGAAAAGAAAATGTATCCGGTGGGCGGTGACATATTAGAAATTCGAAATATTTTTATTCTTCTTAATAGCTGTTAAAAAGACGAGTTATGATTAAAAATAATAAAATTTCAGGCGAACCGGCAATTTACTTTTGTTTGACGTATACAATCTAATAAATTAATAATGACTTTTTCAAAATTTACCAAATTGATAAAAAGTGAAAAAGAATTAGAGTTTTCTTGACCAACTTGTCACAAAATCAATTTGAGATAAATCAGAAAATGCCTAAAAAAATCTTTATTTCAGGTTTTATGTTTCCAAGCAAATAGAGTTAGGCAGATTTTTTTAGGTTTTTATACCTGTTCTTTGCCAAACTTTTCTGTAGCTAAATACGTTTTAAAAACCACTCAGTTTAATATCTGCATAATATGTTAAAATAAAAGTTTTTAAAGGTTTTAGTCTGAAAGGTTTTTCCTATTTTGGATACAGTTGATGTTTATCAATTCAAATTTCAAGTTGTAAAAATAGAAAAACAATTTCAAATGTTTATTCAAGTATTTTTATTTTTCTTACTTGTTGATTTTATTTTAAGTCGATAAAATGTTTCTTAAATTTGTTTTTACCTTTAATACCCCCCCCCCCCCC
>NW_019396134.1:252342-258754 GCF_000591075.1 Eurytemora carolleeae | reverse complement strand
AGGGGGGGGTGAAAGATGGGGGGATTTTGGTTGAATGATGAGGGGGGGAGTGAGAAGGGGTTAAAGTTTCTAATTATTTCACTTTAGTTCAATTTAATCAATTCTTTCTAGATTAGTTTTTCATTTAGCAATAACTATTTCAACAGACTTTCTGAAAACCTTTAGACAACCAACATTTTCAAACAAAAATTTACTTTTTTGTTATAAGTAAAACTTTTATAAATTTGATTTTAAATTATAATTTATGTGCTTTTCAGAAATAAAATTAATCATAAAATTAAAATCTACATAAATATGGCTAGGTTAAATGATTTTGGTGTAATTTCAATGAGAGAAAAAGAGAAAACCAAAGTTTAGGCATAGAAACCAAGCAGCTCACCATTAAATAGTTTTTTACGAAAACTTTCCTAAATTTTCCAGAGAACTGAAACTTCCTCCCTCCAACTTTAGGGAGCTGAGAGAGGGAAGGGAGCAGAGAGCTGAGGGATGAAGGAGCTCCAACTCCCGCTCCGATATATCAAGGTGCTCCAGGCTCCCAATACCTGACATACTTCCTGGATCCAAGGATAGTGGAGTTGTTGTGGAGCTCTCCAATCTAAATATAAATATAGTATTCGGGGCACACCGTACATTGTCAGATGGAATGTAAAGGCGAGATCAAAGAAAAAGTAAAAATAGAAAAGAACAAGTTTGCTCAGTCCTTGAAAAAAGGATAAAAGCATCAGAATGAAAGAATCAGAATAAAATTGTACAATAATAAGTAAAGTAGGATAAATAATAGAAAAAATTGAATAATTGAAAATTTGAATAAAAAATAAGTAAAGGATCGATAGATATATAAAACTGTGGCGGAAGACGATCTATTATGAAGAGACTGAAGCCGGATATTGGAACGCGGCAAGACGTACTGATTTTCTGCCACGTCACCTTGATATTTGATACTCAAAAACTTTAACTAAAATTTGTACCTTTACCAGTTAATAAAGTAATTATTTAACTTCGGTTGTGTTAAATTGAGCGTAGCCAAAAAACATAGATTTATAAAATAAATAGATAGATAGATAGATTGATTGATTGATAGATAGATGGACTGATTGATAGATAGATGGACTGAAATATAAGTTGATGGAAAGATAGATAGATAGATAGATAGATTGATTTATGGATAGATTGATAGAAACATAGATAGATGGATAAATTGATTGAAAGATAGATAGACAGATAGACAGATAAATAGAAAGAAAGACAGATAGATAGATAGATAGATAGATAGATAGATACCTGAGAACACGTAATCTAGTAAGCCCCAGAAAAGCATGGTCCGGTATATTTTCCAATTTACACCCTGTAATTAATTAAATAATAAATTGTAAATCATGAAATTGAAATAGAAAATAAAGAAAAAAATCCTCATCTAAGTATTTCATAGATTATAAAAAATTTTAGCTATCTCAAAAATAATTTAATATTTAAAAAATCCATTAAAACATTTCTTTGATTAAAAAAGAAAAAAATGCCCAAATGAATGAAAAATTTACCCATATAAAGCATTAACCGCAAAAAATAAGACTTTAAAGACAACTGTACGGATTGTATTCTTTTTTCTTACATTCACGGTTCTCCTTATAACTACAATCTTTCTTATATTCAAATTAGCCTGATTAAACCTTAAAATATTTTTAAGGCACAAAACCCAATTCAACCCCTGGATCGTCTTATTTACAGAGTTTTAGGTCATCATTGAGGTCTCATTCTTTGTGGGTAACCCTGCATTTACAAAATGAGGAAGCGCATTAGTTCTTGCAATCTATTTTGCACTATAATCCGCAAAATCATCGCAGATAATAATCAATATATTTCAGCAAATGCAATTTGAAACTTTTTGCTCATTAAATATTTGCAATTTATGCTTATACAGCGGTGCGAAAAATATTGAAATGAGGTTACCTATTATTTCTAACTCTTCTAGAAGGTTTAAACTCAGAAAACCTGATTATATGAAACTTTTTAAATATTTTTTGGATGAATCAAAATGTCAACATTTTTTCTCTCGTAATTACTAAAAGTTCCCAGCTATGTCAGAAAATGTTCTGATAAATATGGCAATAACATTTGTTGCTTTTCATAGAAAAAAATAAACAGATTGTTACATGTGAAATGAACTCATTTGTTAATTATTTTTTGATATTTTCAGGCTAAAATCAAAAAAAGAATAAAAAAGTTTCCTTGTGGCTCGATGTGACTTGTAGATAATGTGTCCGAGCATCGCACTGTTAAACTAGCCGTGTGTTCTCCAGGGATTACGCTAAAATTAGTTTTCTCCGACTCACTGTTGATTGCCGAAAGTGTACAGTCCAGATGGAGGCGGACATCTTGGTTTTCATTTTTCCCGCCCTTTTCTCGGTAGGGTTTAGTTGTACAGTCTCCAGGAATTGGAACATTTTCCACCCGGACCAAGCAAGTCATGAGAAGAAGGAAACAAATTGGAAAATATTTCATTTTGCAACCGTATTCCCATCCTCATGTGGCGCTACGGGAACAAGACAGAATCACTGGCGCTTCATTTCCGGCCTGAAAACAGACAAAATTGAGTAAATATTGAATAGCAAACAAATGGAGGGGGAAATACCTCGCTAAGAGCATATTCCCCCACTGTTTCCCCTACTTCTGTGTTTTGCTTGAAAGAAAATTGAAATTCCTTTTCAATATTTCAATCCGTCACATGAATATATGTCCCCCCACTGTATATATGATGTCCGGCAAAAAGCATCTCTCCCCGTTGCGGGTGAATTGATTGAATTTTATATTTTGATAAATAGTGTTCAGAGACAGGAATTCTTTATACAAGGCAAATTCATTCAAAATCATGGACCGAGTGAGGGAAAAAGTTTAAAGAGTTATTTAAAGAGGGGGAAATGAGTGACAAAGTCATCAAGGGGCAACGGACCCAAAAAAAAACCTTCTTATGATAAAAATATTTTGAATAAGAATTAATTATTGACATGTAAAATTGTATAAATGGCTTGAACTAAAATAATTTTACAATTTCTGCGAAAGATCTGAGTTCCAATGCAAAATGGAAATTATTTAAACATCAAGACCACATTTGCCCTTGCATTTGGAAATATTTGCATACATCAATAGATTCATTGATAAAGAGATATAAACGTAGATAGAGAATGTATAGATAGATTGATAGCCAGATAAAAAGATTGGTTGATCGATAGATGGATAGATAGATAGATAGATAGATAGATAGATAAATAGATAGATAGATAGATAGATAGATAGATAGATAGATAGATAGATAGATAGATAGATAGATAGATAGATAAATAGATAGATAGATAGATAGATAGCTGGATGAGATTGATGGATATTTGAATAAAAGTTAGATGGAAAAAGATAGCTAAATATAATTTTAAAAATTTCATTAATATTTCCAACATTAAAAATTAAAGATAGAAAGTTAGGGTTTAACTAGGCTATATATTTTAACTGGCTGACTAGTAACTATATGTGTGTATGGTTAGAAAATAATATTTTCTAAATGCACGACCTTTTCCGCACAAATGAGCTTGAAACCATTTAAATATTCAAGCTGTTAAATAGATTGGGGGTTCCACAGGGGGGTATATTACTACCACCAAACTTTAATTTAGATTTGTAAGCAATCTACTTTTTGACACAAACCTATTAAATTATCCCTTATAGTTGTATGTATATTTATGTACTAAATATTATGTATATTTATGTACTAAATATTATGTATATTTATGTACTAAATATTATATATATATATGTACTAAATATTATGCATATTTATGTACTAAATATTATGTATATTTATGTACTCAATATTATGTATATTTATGTACTAAATATTATGTATATTTATGTACTAAATATTATGTATATTTATGTACTAAATATTAAGTATATTTATGTACTAAATATTATGTATATTTATGTACTCAATATTATGCATATTTATGTACTAAATATTATGTATATTTATGTACTAAATATCATGTTTATTTATGTGCCAAATATTATGTTTTTTTATGTATCAAATATTATATATATTTATGTATTAAATATTATGTACATTTATGTACTAAATATTATGTATATTTATGTACTAAATATTAAGTATATTTATGTACTAAATATAATGTATATTTATGTACTCAATATTATGCATATTTATGTATATTTATGTACTAAATATTATGTATATTTATTTACTAAATATTATATATATTTATGTACTAAATATTATGTACATTTATGTACTAGTCATTATGTATATTATGTACTAAATATTATGTATATGTATATTTGTTAAACCCTCCGCCCAATATTATACAAATACAAGCACATATATTTATTCTTAAATATGTTCATTTCCCCGCCCTTTAGATCCGCCCATAACTTACATACCACGCCCCATTCTCTAATTCCCTATCTATTTACTTGAACTTATCTAAATTTAACCTATTTGATATTTAGTATTTAAAATATCTTAAATTTAGAAATTTTAAGCGCGTCGTGCCACTGCGTTTAACGTGTTTATCATTACTTCTCAACACTTTTTTCTTTTTGATATTTAAAAAAATGGAACAATTCAAAATTTCGAAAAAAAACAAGGCGAAAATGTGCGTAACATGTTCAAAACAAGACGAGAAACGTGCTTACAATGTTCAAAACAAGACGAGAAATGTGCGTACAATGTTCAAAACAAGACGAGAAATGTGCGTACAATGTTCAAAACAAGACGAGAAATGTGCGTACAATGTTCAAAACAAGACGAGAAATGTGCGTACAATGTTCAAAACAAGACGAGAAATGTGCGTACAATGTTCAAAACAAGACGAGAAATGTGCGTACAATGTTCAAAACAAGACGAGAAATGTGCGTACAATGTTCAAAACAAGACGAGAAATGTGCGTACAATGTTCAAAACAAGACGAGAAATGTGCGTACAATGTTCAAAACAAGACGAGAAATGTGCGTACAATGTTCAAAACAAGACGAGAAATGTGCGTACAATGTTCAAAACAAGACGAGAAATGTGCGTACAATGTTCAAAACAAGACGAGAAATGTGCGTACAATGTTCAAAACAAGACGAGAAATGTGCGTACAATGTTCAAAACAAGACGAGAAATGTGCGTACAATGTTCAAAACAAGACGAGAAATGTGCGTACAATGTTCAAAACAAGACGAGAAATGTGCGTACAATGTTCAAAACAAGACGAGAAATGTGCGTACAATGTTCAAAACAAGACGAGAAATGTGCGTACAATGTTCAAAACAAGACGAGAAATGTGCGTACAATGTTCAAAACAAGACGAGAAATGTGCGTACAATGTTCAAAACAAGACGAGAAATGTGCGTACAATGTTCAAAACAAGACGAGAAATGTGCGTANATCTACTAAATTGTCACTTAACTCCAAACCATGGATTCGTGATAAAGTAATGGCATGAATCGGTAAAAATTCTTTATGAAGATAATATTTTTGAAAAACCTTCCTTTCTTAAGAATTCAATTAGAAGATTGCAAAGGCCCGTTCTAAACTTCTAAAAACGTTCTACTCCGGGTTAAAAATCTCCTCAGCTCTGTTAACCCCGTGGTTACAGCTTAACTGGACAGATTAACTAGAAGGCAGGGTGTAGGCGCTGGTTTTCAAATGGTCAATTATTGGTAGAATATACGGAGGAAACACCCTGTAATTGTTTTTCAACTCTCATTCTAATCAGGGGGCAGAAGGAACAGGGGAGGGAGATAATTATATATACAGATAGATTGATAGATAGATAAATAGATAGATATATATATATATATGTCTTTGTATAAAATATCAAAGGTCTATGACATTAGGTTTCAAATTTATAAGGATAAGAAAGCTAGAGTTTGATGCGATTTTAAAGTTTCCTTTGAACGGTGTGACCCCGTGTGAGCACGCATAAACATATTATTAACGAAACCTCAATTAACTAATTAAACCAATTATGATATAAATGATCACAGGGTAACTTAATTACTTACATCTATTTCCGGTTTGAATAGTGCAAAAATAGGAAATTGTTAATTTGCTTCATGAGATGTTACTTTTGTTACTTTTGTTACTTCGGTTATTTTGTTACTTTTGTTACTTTTGCCGCTTATTTTTCTTTTACTTATGTTGTTTTTATTGATTTTGTTACTTTTTATTATTTTGTTACTTTATGTATCTATCTCCCAATACAAGTGCCTCTATCTAATATCTAATATATATATATCTATACAGTATATGTACATGCAGAATCTATTCATCTATCTATCTATGTATCAATTTAATCTATGCATAAGTTAATGATGAAGCATCGTTAAGATTTGTTCTGACATGTGTCCCTATATGTTTATT
>NW_019396134.1:239314-251357 GCF_000591075.1 Eurytemora carolleeae | reverse complement strand
GGGGGGGGTATTTTTGGAATTTTACTAATTATTTCCATCTGTTTTTGTTGTCGATAGACTTCATATTTGAAACTTGTCAATCCTCTGTACTACAATATGTTGATGATTAATTTTCTTGTTTTCAGCATATTGGAGGACATTTCTTCTTTCAACCTTACAAAATCTAAATGTTTTTATTTTCAGCAGTTTAAGACTAGGGCTCAAATTGAAAATTTAAGATTAAGCTTAAAAAAAATTGCGTTGTTAATTGTTGTTCTTTGCCTTGCATTTTTCTTTATAAATCGTATTTCACGGATTTTCTCTTCAATTTTAAACATTTTCAAAATAATGACTGTCGACATTTTTTTCTGCGAATTATTATTCAACTTTGCCGGTTCATAAAACTTCCCTAGGGTCATGTTCAAGGGTTACCCACAAAGAATGAGACTGTAAAGACGACCTGAAACTCATAAAATATCACGATTTCGAGGTTAAATAAAGTCTTTTCTGCCTTGAATATTGTCTTTTAATTGTCTATTTAATGACATGGCAACGAAATAAAAAACAATTTAAAGTTGCTAAGAGTCCTAAATATAAAAATGACAATATAAATTATGTACAGTCGTCTCTGAAGTCTCATTCTTTGTGGGTAACCCTGTAGTTACATTAAAAATTCCGGGCCCGATCGGTTCAGCCGTTTCCACTTCTATTTTATAAAAACAAACAAGAAAGCAAAGTATGAATGTAGATCCTTTTATTGTATGAACCTGGAAGGTCATTTGAACCTTCATGATTTTATTTTTTGAAGGAATAATTTTACTTTTTAAAATCCTTAAATACAAGCTAAAGGATTTGTCTATTGAATATAGGATTAAATATAGGATTAAGTCGGTTTTGAAGAAAAAATTCGATAAATTTTTTACCGTTTCTTCATATATTTGACACCATTAATTTTGTGCGTATAGTAAACTATTAAAGGGAGAAATCGCTATTTTAAAGGGTTGAATCACGAGTAAACAATTTAAAGAGATCCTTATTTGAAAATGTCTAAAAATATTTAAATCGGCTTTTACAATTACACAATATTGATAAGGTTTTTTTTTAAATAGTTCATCCTAAACCTTTCATTTTTCCCGAACAGTCCCTTTAAGAGCTTGTTTTATGTTGATATTTAGATATATATCTGCATAGACTATAATAACCCTTGAGTCAGGCATTTTAACTGTATGCAGTAATAATTAGTTGATGCGCATATTTACAATGGGCAGTGAAATTCAATATTTTGACCCCTTCAACCTTGTTCATTAGTTTCTTTAAAGGGACTGAGAACAAAATTTCATGCAACCCTCTATTTGTGGAATGCTCTATAGAATACTTTAGAATACCCATTAAACCTTCATCTAAACAATTTGATGGAGTTATACTTGGTTTTCTGTTTGAAAATTAAAAATTTCCATCTACGGTTCTTCGTAAAAACTACATTATTTTACTCAATGTTAATCCGATAAAGGGCTACAGGGTACCGTTGTGAATCGGACATGCCACTCTCTAAAAATGGAGGGTCACTTAAAATAACGTTTGCAGTCCCTTTAAAGACCCTTTTATACAATAAAAATGAGAAATGTTTCTCCAAATATTTTGAAAGAAACTTTTAAAAAGCGTAAATCAAATAGCCAGTTTTTTTAACTGGAAATGTTAAGATGGAAAAAAATTTGAAACAGACCGGGACCCCCCCCCNCCCCCGGAAAAATGGACATGTCTGTTGAGTTTTCAAGATACCAGTCTAGTAACGGACCTGACTTCATAATAAATGTCCGCACTTTTCCAATTTGTATGCAAATCATACAGGAATATATATACACCGCTAATCATAGGCATAAGCCTAATCATAGACATAAAAATAATCATAGTCATAAAGATTTTCACAGATTTTTAGATAGACAGATAATCTACATAACAACGCACACATATGTGATTAAAAAAACATCACTCGCTTTTGGACAAATATGCAAAAAAATCTGTTTGAAATAATACAATTTGCGTGTAAGACAGTGAATGAATAGGCTTGAAAGTATGTCTCATCTATCTGTCTAAACCCACCCCAGGATATCAAATCTTGGAAGCTGAAAACTCAAGATTAAGATCTCAGTTAAGGTTTTAGAGTTGTATATCCTCCATTATTCTTCAGTTTGAGTCAATTATATTTTTTCTCACAAAAGCTATAAACCTGTTTTTTGAATGCTTAAACCTCATAAATTCTTCAACAAAAAACAACCCCCTCCCTTCCATACTTATAACCTTACGGTGACCCCTCTTTAACGATACAGCCTTTCACCCTTTGCCCCCCCCCCCATTATGTCCGGGGGTGTATACTATACAGAGAATTGATCATTTACTCAGAACAGGTGACAGCCAAAGATAGATAGATAAATAAATAGATAGATCGATAGGTATACATTAGACATGTTACATTAAATATCTAAATGATAGAGCAAAGTTCACAAATACTTTTCAAACGCAAATCTTTCAGGCAGTTAATGCCTATTTTCTTATTAAAACCTAATTGGATCCATGTTAAAACCTCTATCTGATATCTATAAATGAGAGAGATGTTGACACTTAATCTTAAAACGTGTTTAGTTATGAAAATTGACTCAATTGCCTTTTAGCATAAATCTACAAGCCAATATTTTAGAGAACCCAGAGTTGAAAATTAATGATTTCATCCTTGATCAGACAAAGGTATAAATTGTACCGTTGTGAATTGGACATGCCACACTGAAAATGGAGGATCACTTGAATACGTTTTCAGTCCCTTTAATATCAAATAAAGATGAGATTGAGACGTATCTGGAAAATGGAAATAAGAACCAGAGACTCAATTTGCATAACCAACATCCAGATACAACTATATCTAGCTGGGGTTCGGTCCTTCTCTAAGAGAAATGTGACTTTCTATCATAATTTGACCTATTAAACATAATTTGTTCGCTTTTTTTGTCGGCATATGTGTTTTAAACGAAAAAGTATGAAAGACAATTTAATACGTTTATAGATGGTTGAATTATAGACAAACACGTGATTGAATTCAAATAAAAGAAACCGAAGGCATCCCCCTGGTTAATCCTGGGTGGGGGGGGGGAGTTCATGGGGAACTTATTCGTAGATTAAATATATGTAAACGGATAAATTGTAAAGTTTTCAAGATGTACTTATCATATTACCATATTACCACAAACATACATTATAACTCTTTTCAAATATAAAGTTAGGATATAATATTCTGTTAGGGGAGTACAGGGATATGTTTTTATGATAAACCCTTTAAAGGGACCTAACACGGTATTACAAGTGATCCTCATAAATTGGCATATCTCATTCACACCTGTAACATTTAAACCTTTGGCTAATGAACGATGACTGAGATTTCTATCTTGTCTCACGGACATTTTATTATTTTCAATTGTTGTTCTCTTAAAAGACTGACTTGCAGAAAATCATCAGATACAACGACGATACAAAAACGACAATAGTTTCCTCAACGACAATAGTTTCCTCAACGACAATAGTTTCCTCTATTTAAAGGTACCACGGGAATCAGTAGTATAGTACAACTACTGTTCTTTTGCATTTCTTTCAATCTTAATAACTGTACTCTGGGAATAAAAAACATGCATGTTATAGAGAAAAAGCTGTTCGAGTGATAAAACTTTATTTGCCGGTAAAACCAAAAAAGCGATTTACAAGTTTTTAAAGGAATGCTCAAGAATTCTAAAAGTTTTTTTCAGAGCTTTTTAAAATGATCACTTTAATTTTAACAAAAATGTTAACTTCTTCAAAAAAAATGATATGATTTTCCTTAAAGGGAGTGTTCGCGAAAAGTGAAAAGCGAAAAATAATCGCTTTTGATCGCTACTAATCTTACTTCTATCTGTTGCGTCTATAAGGAGAAAATTGTTAAAAACGGCTTATACTGAAGAACGTAGCGTCCATACAAATTCAGAAAGTTGCAATATTCGACTCGTATCGTAAAATAATCAATTTAGTTTCAAAAAAATCATTCAGATATTACAACCTACAGTCATCGATTATTTTTCGACGCATTCGTATATACTAGTTAACATTTCATATTTCATATACGTTCTTCGGAATTGATTTCCCCTTTTCATTTTCGCAAACACTCCCTTTAAGTATTTTTGTGTTTCCTCCCTTATGGTTAAAATATGCCCTGTATTCTCGAATATTGTGTCTCATGTTACCATTCAACACTCACCAGTCTAGGAAAAATCCACCATTGTGTTTTATTGTATAAAAATATAGGAAATCTGACTCCTTTTTCACACTACAGTGCAAAGGGGCAAGATTACACTCTTTCACATAGGCAATTTATAGCCCACAGCGCGCGCTTGGCTAGGGGGAGGTATAAGGCGCTAAAAATGCAAATAAAGTGAGCGTTGTATATAACCAAACATAAAACATGTGTTGTAGGTACTTGGTTCTTAGGTACTTGTTACTTAGGTACTTGGTACTTAGGTACTTGTTACTTAGGTACTTGTTACTTAGGTACTTGTTACTTAGGTACTTGGTACTTAGGTACTTGTTACTTAGGTACTTGGTACTTAGGTACTTGGTACTTAGGTACTTGAAGAGTCTGACTTGTTAATTAAAGTAAGTCTACATTTAAAGAGTTGAATGCCAATGTCATGAAGATACAATTTACAAATCAAATCAAATCAGATTGTCAGGGTGCCCTCCTTCCCCTCCCCAAACTTGAAATGAATGATGCTAAGTCATGTTTGGAGAAATGTTTTATAGCTTGTAGACGAAAGGTTATATATTATAAGTTTATAATTATACTTCTTTGAACCAATTCTACAGATTTCACAAAAGATTTTAGTTCTTCTATCTAACTTTTGACTGTTAAAGAGACTGAAATTTCAAGAAACCCTCAATTTGTAGATGGCATGCCTGGTTCACAATGGTACCATTTAAACTGTTTTCTGATTATGTGGATATCCTAGTGTTTCTGGCTCAAACATTGATTATTTGAAAATTATAGTTTCTTTGTACAAAGAGACATTTACGAATATTGATTCACAGCAGTACAATAGAGAAGACGATATTAAAATGAAAATTCACTGGAAATTCGCTATCAGTCCCTTTAAAATGAAAAAAAACCTTGACAGAGTAAAAAAACACAAATATTGTTATTCTTTCCCCGACTAGCGTAGAGGATATTAAGGAGGATTGGGGAAATGTAAATTTTAGAATTCGATATCCAATACATGAAATATAACATTTCTTTTTTGAACAATCTCTTCTTCTTAAATTCCAGAAATTAGAAAACGAAAGTTGAATCTCATTTTTATTCTCATTTACTCATTCTCAAGTTATACGACCAAAATTAGCGTGCATACAAGCGCGCAGTTTCTGTAAAATTAATAACCAAATATACGCGCGGACTGACCTCTATGGGAATATGAGGCTTAGCAAAAATGTTAAGCCAATCTAAATTTAAGCTTATTACAATATGAACATAAGCTAATTTACATCAAACTTAACAGGGGTTGTTCCCGAGATTTTGATTAAAGGTTGCTAGGTTTCTTATGCCGATTAAAAATGATTATATTAAAATAGCCAAGGTTATAATGCAAGGAAAGTTAATTGCAGTTGCGTATACATATTGAAACCATTTCTCTTTGGGCGGAATTTGTAAACAAGAATAGATGCATTAGTGTTTCTTTAGTATCCGAGGAGGTTAAAAGCAGTAAATTTTGATAATTTTGATAATTTTGATAATTCACATAATAGTTTCCTATGACCAGAATATTTCATTGATTTTCTATGTAAAAGATGGATCCCATGTCAGGCTTACCGCACAGAGACAGTACACTGCAGTACAAAAGATGCGTACACCTCTGAAATAACCTTACTTGCATTATAACCTTACTTTAAACCGTTACTAGAAATAATACGATTTAAGCTTTTTAGAATATGGACGCCTTCTAACAAAACACAGGCTAAAGAACGAAAGGTTAAATGAAATAAAAATGTAAATGTAAACATAGAAATTAGTTACAGCTAAACTATATAGAGAGGGGATGGGAGGTTATATGGTTGGGGTGGGGGGGGGGGGATAGATATTGGGTTAATTCCCAGTACAGCATTCAGAATGTGTATTTAGTGTACTGTGTCTGTTTGTTTGTTTTTCTATGCAGCAAACATAAACAATAATAAAGTTAGTCAGACAAATACACTAGACAACAGAGGTCGCTCATTGTCACAGACACAGACACAAACACAGACACAGATACAGATACAGACACAGACACGACACAGATACAGATACAGACACAGACACAGACACAGCTATAGACACAGATAGAGATACAGATACAGACACAGACATAGACACAGACACAGAAACAGAAAGAGATTATCAAAAACACTTAGAGATAGTCAGGAACAGTTAGAGAGAGTTAGGAACAATTAGATAAACCCCTGAAAGACATTTATTAAAAATCCACTATTCAACTATTCAACTATTCAACTATTTAACTATTTAAACATGGCTATACAGACACTAGTACAGATTGAGGGTTGCGGTCTAGTCTAAATTTATTTGGTTCAAAGCATTAACATTTTTACTCCACTTAATCCTTAACCAACTATATCCCCCCCCCCTCCCGACCCTCTCCTTTCATACCAGTATACCCCCCCCTGCCGAGTGGCAAGGAATTTCAAACTATTTTTGACAATGTTAAATCTACATTTTTTCATCGGAAACAAATGGGTGACACTTCCCTTGTGTTTCCACACAACCGTTAAACATAATTCCCTCCTAGCAGTTTTATAATTGGACAAATATGATGAACACAAATTGAGGATAGAAGGGAGTTTGGGTAGAAAAGGAAATTTTTTTTTTTTGGGTGTACTGTCCCGTTTATTTAGTGTACTGTCCCGTTTATTTAGTGTACTGTCCCGTTTTGCCGCCGTCTCATGTCTGTACGTATGCTGTACAACTTGGTCTAGCTACCTAAAAGTCGGTAATGTATTTACAATTAACCGGACTTTCAGAGGTTATGGTAGAGGATAGAGGAGATAGGGTGAAGGGTTTAAGGGAAGGATATGGGGGGCAACCCCAGTAGGAGGGGGTAAAGGGTGAAGTGGGGAGGGGTTGAAAAACAAGTGTCGTGATAAGAGTTCGACACTAGATAATATCACTATTTCCACCTGATAGATAATTCATTCATTTATCCGATTCATTCATTTATCTGATCAATTCATTTATCTAATTCACTCATTTATCTAATTCATTCATTTATCTAATTCACTCATTTATCTGATCAATTCATTTATCTAATTCATTCATTTATCTAATTCATTCATTTATCTGATTAATTCATTTATCATTATTTATTCATTTATCATTATTCATTCATTTATCATTATTTATTCATTTCTCTAGTTTATTCATTTATCATTATTCATTCATTTATCATTATTCATTCGTTTATCTAATTCATTTATTTATCTAATTCATTCATTTATCATTATTCATTCCTTTATCTAATTCATTTATTTATCTAATTCATTCATTTATCATTATTCATTCTTTTATATAATTCATTCATTTAATTAATTCATCCATTTATCTAATTCATTTATTTATCTGATTCATTCATTTATTATTATTCATTCGTTTATCTACTTCATTCGTTTATATAATTCATTCATTTATCATTATTCATTCGTTTATCTACTTCATTCGTTTATATAATTCATTCATTTATCATTATTCATTCGTTTATCTACTTCATTCGTTTATATAATTCATACATTTATTTAATTCTTAAATTTTTAACTATTACATCAACCGATGAAAATTTTGCTCTTTTGGCGCACAAGACGTTTTTTATTTAAAAAATTATTTTTTATGATTTTACAAAAATGCCGGTTTTTTTAAAAATGGTCATTAACATATTTTGTTCGTTCGTCTAAATCAAAAAAAGTGTAAAATTAAGTTTTAAAAAGTGAAAAATGAAGTTGTATTAAGTGTAAACGAAGATTTATATTGAAGCCAGAGAATTATTTCAGTACATTTTCATCCAATTCTCTGCAGGATGGTAAAAACATTCGTTTTTGGGGGAGTAAATTACTGATTTCAAGTTACCTTATTTTAAAAGTTACGAAGAAATTTTTCTTTTCAATAAGATTTTTTTTTAAATATAAATTTGAAAGCTGTAAAAAATAACTTTGTCAAAATGTATTGCAAAACCATAAAAAAACATTCCTCTCAAGATAATTTCTATCAAATTCTTATCGTTATTTACTTTGTAGACTTATTTTGTAAATCAATCAATCAATCAATCAATCTGCTTCCCTAATTATACGGAATGTCTTTATACTCTTGAGGGGTGATTTTATGTTTCATGTCTGGACTCAGTCCAATTATTCACAGGGTTGGACTTGGGACCTTAACCTCGGGAACCATGGAGAACAAAATATTTAATCAAATAAAAAATTACGTTTAGAAATAATAAGGGGATGGGGTGAGGGGGTTAGTAAAATATAAACACCACTGAATCTAGATTTTTTCAATAGTTTCCGTAATTACATAGAACCTACTCTTATCCCCTTGTTAAATATCAATTCAGCGGGAAAAAAAGATGCGTACACCTCTGAAATAACCTTACTTGCATTATAACCTTACTTTAAACCGTTACTAGAAATAATACGATTTAAGCTTTTTAGAATATAATTTGGAGAGAGGGGGGAGGGTGTCTCGGAAAAACCGTAGAATGGGTTCAAAATACATACTTTCTACATAGTTCAAAGCAATGATATTATAATGAAAAATGAATAATTTAACGTACACCATGTATACTGTAAAGTGATATGAAGGTTTTTTGAGTTAGTCCAATCGGGACTTGATGCAGATGACCAAAAAGTGAAGAATAGGGAATGGAAAGGGAACTTTGGAAGTGGAAGGGATTGAAAGGGGCAGGGAATAAGATTAAAAAGAAGGAATGAGAATGGAGGAAGGAAGAGGAAGGAAAAGGAATAAAATAGGGTATGAGAGGGATGGAGAGTATAAGATTAGAAAGAAGGAATGAGAAGGAAGGGGAAAGGAAAAGGGCGGACGAGGGAGGGGGGGGGAATAAGATTAGAAAGAAGAAATGAGAATGGGGGAAGGAAGGGGAAAGGAGAAGGGGGGACGAGGGAGGGGGGAATAAGATTAGAAAGAAGGAATGAGAATGGATGTTGAGTACTTTCTGCTCGCATTTAATGTTCTTCTTCTTCCTTGTTATATTTAATACTTCAAGATACCCCGCCCTAAACTAGGTTAAGAAATAAACTGCAGTACCATTTAGATTACAGAGTGTCCCAAAAATATTTTAAAAGTGCATAAATATCACAGGCAACCCTTGTTCTATTGTAAGTATTCTGGTAAGGGTTTACCGCTCATTAATGTGCGGATCTCTAATTTAATTAGGAGATATGAATTTAATATATAGATAGAAAGATACACTCTACCGCGGTTGCAATCTCCACAGGTTCTGAAAAGACACAAATGATTGGACGCTTTTGTACAGTCGAACCGATGGTGCTGAAAGGATTGTTATACTCAAGTTCTGGTTTAGAGTTTCATGTGTTCTACTGTTGTCTTATTTTAAAATAAGTTCTTTAAATAATAAATATGTAATTCAACTTTAATATCTGATGATGAAAGTGGAAGATTTTAATTCTGACCGACCATAAACAATCCCTCAGACCTTTTCAGGTCACACACAAAACATGGGTTCAGAGTGTTTTCGACGTTTATTTTTAAAAAAAACAGACAGATTAATACCAATGTAAATCCAACTATAGCTAGATAGAACACTCTACTTGTTTCTCATAAAAGCTGGCAACATGTATCAACAGTTTCTGCTGCAAATAGAACGCACTAATGATGAAGCACTAATAACGAACGTTGGGGACGCACAAAGTGTAACATACATACATGCACTCATGTATATGATACATGATAAGATATATGTAGGCATAGATATATCAATACACTTGGTATAATAAATAAGCAGTTATTTTTGCATATTCATATATGTAAAGTTTATAAGATTTGAATGCTTTTAGACTCTGGACTATGAAAAGAAAGGATGTACGAAATGCCTAAAGGAAAAGATACATCATAAAACAATTGGTAACAAGTAAAGAAAAAATAAGTCTTTAGTATTTTTTTCAGAATTATTGGTTTCCTTTCAAGAGTTTTTCAGAATTATTGGGTTTATTTCAAGAGTTTTTCAGAATTATTGGGTTCCTTTCAAGAGATTTTAGAATTATTGGGTTCCTTTCAAGAGTTTTTCAGAATTATTGGGTTCCTTTTAAGAGATTTTAGAATTATTGGGTTCCTTTCAAGAGGTTTTCAGAACTATTGGGTTCCTTTCATGAGTTTTTCAGAATTATTCGGTTTCTTTCAAGAGTTTTTCAGAATTATTGGGGTTATTTCAAGAGGTTTTTCAGAACTATTGGGTTCCTTTCAAGAGTTTTTTTAGAATTATTGGGTTCCTTTCAAGAGGTTTTCAGCATTATTGGTTTTTCTTTTAAAATTCTCTTGATAATAGTAACCATTATTGATGAAAATTAATAGTTTTTAAATCTGAAAATTGATAGTTTAAAATTGGGGTTTGTCAAGTAAAGAATTTTACTGATTTTGCAGCAGGAACAAAGAATGTCATTATCAGAATTTAACACTTTTCTGAATATAAAAACGGAAATATTTTTCTCATTGTTACTAAGATAAAAGTTTAAGGGGTATACCGTTGTGAATCAGACATGTAAATATTTAAATGAATTTTGAAATTACGTTGACACTGAAAGTCCCTTTAATCATGAAATCTGCCTGGATAGATTTTAGAAGTAGATAGATAGTTGGATAGTAGAATTTAAGCTGGGTGAGGATATATGAGGCAATTATTCAAAAAAATTCCCCCTAAGAGACACAAAGTGAAATTAGAATTTACATTGAATATATTTTCTTAGAAGTTTCTCGATATAATAATATTATTCCTAGGATCTTTTGTTGGAAAAATTACCTTTTTTCAGCTGTAATTTGATTTTTGACAGGTTGAAAAATTGTTGAAAAATGTTGATTCGTTTTGGGTTGTTCAGAGGGAAAAGTTTGGGGGAATACTGTAGATGCTCAGTACTCATCCTTGCTGTATGGAGGGGGNGGGATTTCAATATTTTGCGGATTTTTCTAATTTACTTTAATGCGATTATACACACGCGCCATTGACGTTTATGATGAACTTCATTATAACAAGTTTTACTATCTATGACCCCCTCAATAGAAATACATTTGTTCAAATATTTTGTAACATTTAAACTATTTTTTTAACCTTCATTATTTCAGACCGGAAGAAAATGTACATCTCATTAAATTAGATTCAATATTTTTTTATAAAAAACATTTAATAGTTTTCATTTTACAAAACTTGTAAGATAAATTTAATGATTAAAAAAAATTATTATGTTAAACAGAAACCTTCTATCATCCTATAAACTAAAATCTTGTTATAAAATAAAATTACCCCTGGGGAAACCCCTCCCCCGTTTCTCATGGACGCACTTTACTTTTAAAATATCAAATTTAAATATTGGTCCTCTGGGGTTCATAAGGTTTTAAAATTCAAAATAACAAAAACGAAATGCCTTTGCAAAGGCTTATACTTTCTCAAAGTGATCAGGATCATTATGCAAGCTATAGACGGAATTAAGGAGAAATTAATGAGACATTACTGGTACAATTTAGGGACCTCGTAGCTCCGCTAGTTTTTGATTTTACGCACAAGAATGAGGAAAGCAAATATATCCGGTTATGCGTAAGAAATTCAAAACATTTTTGCTCTTTCAATAGTTCTTCAATCAGAGGAGTTATTATTGATAACATTTAATCAGAGGAGTTATTATTGATAACATTTAATCAGAGGAGTTATTATTGATAACATTTAATCAGAGGAGTTATTATTGATAACATTTAATCAGAGGAGTTATTATTGAT
>NW_019396134.1:237908-238825 GCF_000591075.1 Eurytemora carolleeae | reverse complement strand
GGGGGGGGGAAGGGGGGAAGGGGGGCAGGGTTGTCTGAGTGTGTTTGAGTGAGTGTGTGAGCAAGCGTGGGAGAGTGTTTGAGTAAACGCCAGAGAAGTGAGTAAGAAAAAAATAACTAAAGAAGTGTGTGAGTGAGTGATGAAGTGATTGAGTTATAAGTAAATAAGTAATGAAGTAAGTGAGTGGGTAAAGAAATGATCTAGTTAGTGATGAAGTGTAAGGAAGAGAAGTAAGTGAGTGAATTATAAATTGAGTGATGAAGAATTGCTATAAAAAAGGGTTAGTTGACTAATGAAGTGGGTGAGTGAAGTGATGAAGTGAATTGACTAAGTGAGTGAGTGAGTGAGTGAGTAATGAAGTGAGTTGACTAAGTGAGTGAGTGAGTGAGTGATGAAGTGCAAACTATAGAATGTTTACATATATATAAAGGTTGACAGTACTCTACTAAACTCAACACTCTACACCGGGCAAAAAGCAAGACAAGGTCCACACAAATAATTGAAGAAAAATAAACAAAATAATTTGAAATATTTCCCTCAGGGGGGACCCTGTCACCCCCCTCCCTTTACCCCGTCCTTACTCACCCTATTCTGAAATGGACCCCTCGAAGATTTTTCATTTGGGAATTTGAAAATTTTTCTTTCCAAAGCAATTAGGGGTCCATTGAGTCAAGCAGTTACAGAGATATGCAGCTAAATATACAGGCAGAGTGGAGACAAGCAGTTACAGAGATATGCAACTAAATATACAGGCAGAGTGGAGACAAGCAGTTATCGAGTTCCTTGTTATATTTAATACTTCAAGATACCCCGCCCTAAACTAGGTTAAGAAATAAACTGCAGTACCATTTAGATTACAGAGTGTCCCAAAAATATTTTAAAAGTGCATAAATATCACAGGCAACCCTTGTTCGAAA
>NW_019396134.1:215296-237145 GCF_000591075.1 Eurytemora carolleeae | reverse complement strand
AGGCACAAACCCCCCCCCATCTTCTAATATGTCCTCCACTTGCCATCAAAAGAAACCATACCTCAATCTTTATCTTACTTCCTTCTTTTTCCCTCATCACTTCCCCCTATCTTCCTCCCCCATCCCCTCCCTAAACTCCCCGCCTTCCTTTTTCCCTCTTCTCTACCCTCTGTACCATACTTCCAAGTACGACAGGGGAATATATTTTCAAAAAATCCTACTTTTTGCAAACTTTACTCAAACATTCATTTGTTTTGCCCAGTTCAGCTTTTTATAAGACTCTTGAAAAATGTTGCGATCTTACACACCACTGAGAACTCCGGCTTATGTTAAGTATCTTACCGACATATAGGCAGCTATAGAACAAGTACACGCACCCCTGACCATTTAATAAAAGTAAATTCAACCTAAAGTCTGATCGCGTCAACCTTGTTGCACCGGCTATTCCTAAATTGAGTGTCTTCTTTTTTTACCCGATGTCCGGTTGCGATACAGTACAAACTGGGACCGGAAAGGTTGACCCGGCTCGGAAATTCAAATGTACTACATATAAACAACTCTGAAAGCTGTCATCAAATTTTTGAACAGCCTCGACTTTAAAGTGTCGCAGCGCCATTGCCTTAGTTTTACCTCACCAACTCACTTCTGTTGCCCTAGACATACATATACAACGGAGTCATGTGACAACGATGATTTTCAGGTGGGAAATAAAATTATTTTTCTTGAAACTATTTACCCCTGCAGTACTGATGTGAGAAGATCTGAACAAGAAGTAGCTCCGGTGGTTTAATGGTCTGGATATATATGATATCTTCATAAAACCTTACTTCATGCCCCCCCCTCCTCATAATTCTACTCATTTATACATTATACTTTCTTCAGATATATACTTGCTTTAATTCTGGAGTACATGGGGTACATGGCACCCTAAACTAAACTTTCAGTGCGTACTGCAATTATCTGCAGTAAACGGACTGAAGAATTGTGGGTTATAGTGGAGAGTGATGATTTTATTCTAGTACATAGTTTCCATTTAAGATTTAATTCCATCCGAGTACTTTAATTTTCAAAAAGTGTTTGAAATTAATAACTCATCATTCTACTCATTTCTACTTTTTATAGTTTCTTCAGTACATTCGTTTATTCTTGAGTACACGGAGTACATGGTTATATTCTAGTACATTGTTTCCTTTTAAGAGTACATGATCTTATTCCATGCGAGTACAACATACTTTAATTTTCTGAAAGTGTTTGAAATTAATAACTCATCATTCTACTCATTTCTACTTTTTATAGTTTATTCAGTACCTTTAAACTATATCAGGAGAAGTGACAATAAAACACGGACTTAACTTCGCCAAATCTCGTAAAAAAGTGTCCACAAATTGGCCACGGAACTAACAAAAAAAAAAGCAGCCGTCCTTAAAAGTTTCAACGTGAAGTATAGTATTAAAATGTGCCTCAAAGTGCCCACAACGCAGTAAAAAACGTTACAACTGCAAAAGTAACCTGTAAGGGACTGTTAGCGTAATTTCAAGTGAACCTCCATGCAAAGATGGCATTGTACGATTTACAACAGAACCCTTCATACCTTTAAATTGATCAAGCATGAAAAAGATGTTAATGTTTTTGTTTCTTTAAACTGTTCATTTTTACTTGCTGTTGCTCTGCGAAAGTGACTTGTTCATTTCTTGTTATTAAGAAGCAACGGAGACAGGAGAAGCTCGCAGAAATAGACACTTTTCAAGCAAAAAAACTTCGGTATCTTCATCAGATAAAGGTTGTAAAGGTTCCATTATGTATCAGACATGGCTATCTTTGCATGGAGGGTCACTTGAAATTACGTTTTCAATCACTTTAATATTTTTTAATAATTAGTCACTCATTTTCTATTATCTAAAATTTGGAGGATTTGTACATTTGCAAATCTTGAAAGTTAGTTTGAGTACACTTTGATAAAAGTTATTTTAATACATTATTAATTCTTAAAGTGGAATCCTTTAAACTTGGAGAACAATGAGCTCTAGGGGGGGGGGGGGATAAAAGGTTTTTGCAAACTATTCCTTTGAGAGATATATTGGAAGTGTGCAAAGAGACACATGCGGCAGAAAATGGAAATTTTGCAACTTTTTGCAGTCAAGGTGTTGGCACTTTACAGAACAGCCCAAAATTAGAAATAAAATACAGAACGTGATTTCTTACAAAATTGAGAATATTTTTATTGTTCCTTAATTTTTAAGCTGTTTTTTAAGTTTAAAGAGATGGATAAAGTTTACATCTAAAAGAAATCTCTTAGAAAAATGAATTAAAAATGTGCCTTGCTAAAAATATTATAGCTAATTAACTAACTTAATATTTTATTGAAAAAACAAAACGAAAAAACTTACATACCTTCATAATTTTAATTCATTCACTTTTTTAACTCAAGTACTTTTCACTCTACAATTGAGAATCACTCGGAATATGAAATTTGTCACTTTTTCACTTCTTTATTCAAACGTACTGACACCTTGCAGGGTTAAAGAGCTACTGTCAATTTCTAGAGGAAGAAAAGCAGAAAATCTGCGGACCCTGTGTGTCGAGCCGGTACGAAAAGTTTAGCCGGTAGGTCGGACTGGTACAAAGTTTTCAGCCTGGACCGGTTCAGCGGTATGTCGTTCTGGTACACATACATTCTAGCCGCGACGTGACAAATTTTCTCAATTTCCCGTCAAAGAAGACACATATCATTTCCCTGTTGTACTATTCCGACTGGTATCAAGGAATCGAACGGTTTAACCCTCGCTGCAGTTGCATTTACAGATTCTCACATTTCCACCGTAACTAAATTAGAATACGCATTAAATCAATTATTTGTGGTCATAATTAAATTTACATCACAAATATTAAACAATTATCAATCATAAATTTTAGAACTAACGAAATATCAACAGCTGCTTAGGGTTAGAAATTATATTAAATTTTATAGGGAAATCGGTGAGTTGGGAAAAATATAACTTTTAAAAACATTACTGTCATAAAAATCTTTAACGAGAATTAAACAAATTAGCGGATGATTTTCAAATTAATGGAAGATTTTCACAAACAAGAAGTTACATATTTAAAAAATGTATAAATTAAAGAATTTTGAAAGTTAAAAAAACAAGCAAAAAAATGGAATTTTTGAAATATGTGCATCTGTATAGATTTGTTAGATAGCATCAATTAAAAAGACAAAAAATTTGGTAAATAGTAAATTGAAAATTTCGTTAACAAACGAACAGAAGAAACAGAATAGTTGATTTTTAATAACAAAAAGACAACAAGCATTACCTGGTTAAATACAATCTGATGGGCCTAGCATTACCTAGTTAAATACTACAATCTAATGGGCCTAGCATTACCTGGTTAAATACAACCTGATGGGCCTAGAATTACCTGGTTAAATACAATCTGATGGGCCTAGCATTACCTGTTTAAATACATCTGATAGGCCTAGAATTGCCTGGTTAAATACAACCTGATGGACCTAGAATTACCTGGTTAAATACAATCTGATGGGCCTAGCATTACCTGGTTAAATACAATCTGATGTACCTATCATTACCTGGTTAAATACAACCTGATGGACCTAGAATTACCTGGTTAAATACAACCTGATGGACCTAGAATTACCTGGTTAAATACAACCTGATGGACGTAGAATTACCGTTATCAAAATTGTTATTGTTTAAAAAACTACTAAAGTGCCCAGTCCTACCTAAAAAAATATAAATATTTCCGCAGCAATGATTTCTACCTTTCTGCTTCCGGAGAAGTTAAATATAACTTTTAATGTAACCTTTTTATTCGAGTCATGTCAATTTCAAGTTTATCGTTTTTCTCATAAAATATGAATAATAATATAATTCTTGAACTACTTCTTCACAGAACGCATATATGGAAGAAAAAAAACTGAGCAAAAATTAATGTCTTATTAAATATGAATAATAATAAAATTAATGTCTTATTAATGTTATTTTGAATCTTAAAGGGGAAAAAGAATGAACTTAAAATTGGCTTTAAAGAAACATCGGATCATTCAAAATAAAAATAGTTTTTTTACAGAATGTATAGAATGTGAAGTAAATCGGTAAACAAATTTTAATCTGAATATTCGTTTGTATAGTCTTTAACACTACAAAAGTTCTGCCACAGTAATTTTTTTACAAAAATTTGGAGAGAAAAAGATATTCAAAAATCGATCGGCCCCAAATGACCCCCGAGAAAGATTATGGATGATTAAAAATGAACCTTTTTCCTCGGGGAAAAAAATAGGCATTTATTTTTTTGAAAATGCGCCGATCTAAACAATAAAAACTCCCGAATTTTTTTTATTTTTAAGAGAACGATGGATTAAATGGCGACTTCAAAGCAACTGTTGAAAATTTATATTTTTAACAGAAAAGCGAATGCGACGCGCTTTTAAATCCTAGTCTATCTAAATAATAAAGCTCTTCGTTTATATTATATATATATATATATATATATATATGTGTGTGTTAGCCAAAACGGCTGGATCAAATTGGCTGATTTTTTGTGAGTTAAAAAATTCAAAATTTGTTTTTCCAAAAGCGTTTTTAAAATTCCACAGGCAACGCCGGGCACTTCAGCTAGTAATATATATAGGTCTCCGATACTGATAAAATCAAAATAGATTATGAAGTACAATGGGTGGCAACAGAGAAATGGATGGATTATACATGACGTCACAAGTGTCAAATATAACAAGAAAAAGCGAAATTTTCTCAAATTAGTTTAAATGTTTTCCAAGATAAAATTAAAAATGTAAAAACAGAAAATATACTACACATAAAATTGCACTTATTTTATTGTAATATAAGCACTTTATTCTACAATTATCACTTTTATTAGTAATTTAATAATTTAATTCTACGTTGCCATCTATTGTACTAGAATATATTTGATAAAATCTACCCAGACCCTTGCCCGTAGTTTAATTTTCCTGGAAAGCAATAGAACCCGTGTTACTGGCAAGAAAACTGGTTAGTAAACCTTTATATCTTTAGTTTAGCAGAAAATTGAACAACAAAATTTTATTTAAATTCAGGTTTTCTTTTTTTCAAATTTTAAGGGCTAACAGGGGAGGGGAGGGGAAGGGTAGGGCACAGTGATCAAAAGTGTGCTCTCGTTCAAAAATCTATGAGCATCTTACCAATTACTTTTTAAAAACTAAAGCTGAAAACAATAGTAACACACATTCAAAATACGTTGTAATTGTCCAGGGCGTTGTAACAATTCAAAGTCGCGGTCTCGCCTTGAAGATTGACTTTTTACAGCAGCCTGGATCTATGTGAGATGCCAATTTTAATTTCAACGTGTGATTTTAACTTTTTTATGAAAAAGAGAAAATTAACGTTTTTGTGTTTTGTCCAGAAAGAAGCCACTACCGCAATTTAATATTTTGATAAAATTTTAGCTATTTTTTAACAATCTAAATATATTTTAAATAATAAAATAAAACGTTTCAATATTAGCAGCTCAGTAATGTCTCTTTCGTTAAATGAATGAATTTGTTTTTATTTTAATTGCAAAATGAAATTGTTTATAAAGCTGATTGATAAATGAACACCCATGTTTAAATTACTAAATAAATCTCTCAAATTAACAATAAATTCTAATTATTGTATGTATTTTGTGGACTGAAATATGAGCCATGTTTGTGAATAAGTTTATAAATGTCAGTTTTATTGCCTTCTTTAATAAGCCAATTCATGTGCAATTTTATTTGCTACATATTGGAAGCCATTGGGAAGTGTTCGGGGGGGGGGGGGGGGGTTGTATCGGTTCCCTTTTTTGGCGAAAGCGGTATGCACAAATTCACAAATTTATGGTTCTAACGGCATTGAGACGTCGATTTTTGGCCAATACTTTTTAAGCATTTTGCCAGATATACGACAATTCCTAGTCCGAGCCACATTCTCCTCATTTCTCGTCCGAGCCACCTCAAATCCTCGTCCTTTCACAAATATTTTTTTATGTGTCCAATCCTAGAAGATAAGAATATTTTTTGAAAATCTGTCCACGTTAGGGAATAAATAAAATATTGGATTTTCTATTACAAATTTAAAATTTTTTGAAAAATTGATAGGGTCCCAAAACGATGTTCTACAATTAAGCATCTGTCTGCAGTAGCCATAGTAGCCCTTTTTCTCGTAGAATGCCGCAAAGTATTATGAAATTCAATCAAACAGCTGTTTCTATTCTTACACTTTATTTTCAACCACATATCCTTAATGATTTAAATACTGTTTAAATTCATAAGGTTGTGATGGATAAATTGTAGCAAATGATTTAAATAATTTAAATTAAACATTATTTTCTCCTTGGATATAATCATGTGACAGGCAGAAGTCATCTTGGTACGAGAACAAAAATTTGCCTAGTTTGTAAATATAACAGAAATCAATGATTTTTCTATATGGGTTGAAATGGAAAACTTATAGACCATGTTCAAGTTAATACTTTGATATAATTTTTAAGTTATGAAAATTAGCCATTTTGGAGGCAGAAGAGGTTCAAATTTTAAACTGAATAAAGTTTGACATCATTCTCATGGATTTGAAGATTCCAACATTATAAAATCATTGCAAAACTATAGGCTAACCATGTTTTATGCCCTAACGTGGCTAGATTTTTAAAAAATATTCTCATCTTCAAGGATTGGATACATAAAAAATATTTTTGAAAGTATGAGGATTTCGAGGTGGCACGGACGAGAAAATGAGGAGAATGTGGCTCGGACTAGGGATTGTTGTGGTTGGCCTTCCTCCACTCAATATACGACATGACTTTATTGAGACATTTAGGAGGTTGGCAGGACAGTGATTTTGCATTTTGCATAATCAATAAACAAAAAAGATTCAATCTACAAAAGAGAAATTAAATATCGAATGCATTTTCTGCGTCTTCTAACTACATCAGTGGGTGCAATTATTCAATCGAACTTGTGAAGAAAACTCGTTAGTTAGACGAGGGGAAGTAAAGAATTTATTATCAAAGGGACTATGAGCGTAATTTCAAGTGACCCTCCATGTAGGGTTGTTAATCTTTTTTAAAAACGATCGGAAAAACGATTGTTTTTCGTTTTGTTTTAATTTTTTTTTTATAAAAGATTTCGGGTTTGTTTTTGAACTTTCAAAAACGAAAAACAATCGTTAAACTAAAACGATAGTTTTTTAAATGATCTTTTTAAAAAAACAAAAAAACTATCGTTTTTTAAAATTTTGCTAATGAAACTGAGTTTTGTACAATGTATTTTTTTTATCGAAAAAATAACCTAAATGTTTTCTAACCTCGTTTTCCGTTTTTTAAAACTTAACAATTGAAACTCTTTGCATGGAGGGATGGATCCCTTTTTTCCCGAAAACAATCGTTTCGTTTTTCGTTTCTTCTTCGACTTTTTCAAAAGAAACGATCATTTTTTTAAAAAAAGGGGAAACGATCAGTTTAGACTGTACGCAGTTCACACTGGAATTTGCAGTTGAATACAAGCTAGTTTTGATAAGTTTACACACACATCTCTCCGTACTCTCAGAACATATAAAGGTTTTCAGGGTACCGTTGTAAATCAGAAAATGCCCTCTTTGCATGTTGTGCCACTTTAAATTACTGTTGGAGACCCTTTAATGAGGGGGAAAAAAGAAGAAAAAAATTTAAAACAAATGAAACCGAACAATAAAAAACTTAACGTAATAACTGAAGAACTAGTTAAAAAAGGTGATATCTAAGGATTTTTTTGTTAAAAGGAAGCGGGCTAAATAGAAATATTAAATTAATCAATTTCTTGAATAGTATTGTGTAAGAAATAACGCCCATGCTGACTGAATAAGAAGAATAACAAAAAATGTTTAATTAATACAATATATTTCAAGCTGATGCCCATAATATATACAATAGATATATATATAATGGTTTAGATAAGAGATGTCTTATTAATAATTATGTGTATCCACAACTCCAAATCAATAAACTTGAAGTGACAGAACATAAGAAAAATTTCAGAAAAAGTGACGTGGAAAACATATTTAAAAGAAGAAAAGGGTAGTTTTCTTGTGAATGACGAAGGTTCTATAAAGGAATGAGGGAAAAAAGGGAACGAAGGGAATGAAGGGAATGAAGGGAATGAAGGCGATGAAGGGAATGATGGGAATTATGGGAATGAAGGGAATGATGGAAATAATAGGGATGATGGGAATGAAGTGAATGAAGGGCATGATGGGAATTATGGGAATGAAGGGAATGAAGGAAATAATAGGGATGATGGGAATGAAGTAAATGAAGGGAATAAAGGAATGAAGGGAATGAAGGGAATGAAGGGAATGATGGGAATTATGGGAATGAAGGGAATGAAGGCAATGAAGGGAATGAAGGCAATGAAGGGAATGATGGGAATTATGGTAATGAAGGGAATAAAGGAAATGAAGGGAATGATAGGGATGATGGGAATGAAGGGAATGAAGGGAATGAAGGGAATGAAGGGAATGAAGGGAATGAAGGAATAGAGGAAATGAATGGAATGAAGGGAATGAAGGAAATGAAGGGAATGAAGGAATAAAGGAAATGAAGGAAATGAAGGGAATGAAGGGAATGAAAGGAATGAAAGGAATAAAGAAAATGAAAGAATGAAGGGAATGAAGGAATAAAGAAAATGAAAAGAATGAAGGGAATGAAGGGAATAACGGAACTGAAAGAAATGAAGGAAATGAAGGGAATGAAGGAAATGAAGGGAATGAAGGGAATGAAGGGAATGAAGGGAATGAAGGGAATGAAGGGAATGAGGAAATGAAGGGAATGAAGGGAATGAAGGGAATGAAGGGAATGAAGGGAATGAAGGGAGTGAAGGAATAAAGGAAATGAAGGGAATGAAGGCAATGAAGGAAATGAAAGAAATGAAGGGAATGAAGGAAATGAAGGGAATGAAGGAATAAAGGAAATGAAGGGAATGAAGGGAATGAAGGAATAAAGGAACTGAAAGGAATGAAGGGAATGAAGGAATAAAGGAACTGAAGGAAATGAAGGGAATGAAGGGAATGAAGGTAATGAAGAGAATGAAGGGAATGAAGGGAATGAAGGCAATGAAGGCGATGAAGGGAATGATGGGAATTTTGGGAAGGAAGGGAATAAAGGGAATGAAGGGAATGATAGGGATGATGGGAATGAAGGAATGAAGGGAATGAAGGAATGAAGGGAATGAAGGGAATGAAGGGAATGAAGGGATTGAAGGGAATGAAGGGAATGAAGGGAATGAAGGGATAAAGGAAATGAATGGAATGTAGGGAATGAAGGCAATGAAGGGAATGAAGGTAATGAAGGAAATGAAGGGAATGAAGGGATTGAAGGGAATGAAGGAAATTAAGGGAATGAAGGGAATGAAGGAATGAAGGGAATGAAGGGAATGAAGGGATTGAAGGGAATGAATGGAATGTAGGGAATGAAGGCAATGGAGGAAATTAAGGGAACGAAGGGAATGAAGGGAATGAAGGGATTGAAGGGAATGAAGGAGGAATGAAGGGAATGAAGGGAATGAAGGGAATGAAGGGATTGAAGGGAATGAAGGGAATGAAGGGAATGAATTGAAGGGAATGAAGTGAGTAAGGGGAATGAACCCCGGGATTGATCATGTGTTTATAATTTCGTTGAATAATGAATATGCATATTATGATGTTAATGTATATTATATATATAATAATGTAAAAATAATAATGTATGTATGTACAAACATGAATATATCTATAATGAAGTAGTTACTTATTAGAATGCAGCATCTTCTATAAATATAAAGTAGTAATCTCTATTTGATTGTCAGATCATTACTTGGGAACCCCTTGGAAACCCCTTGACCAATTTGCCTCAAGTTTTGATTGAAGAACTCGGGTAGAACAATAACGGGAATGTTCTTAGCTTGGTTTAAAAGTTAAAGGGATTGACTTTATTAAGAGAAATTCGATTTCAGGCAAAGCTGGGACACACTTTTATGACATGTTTAAAAGTTCGCCAAAAAATATTTCTTCATCTTTTTTAAATATGTATTCTTAAAATATATTATTATTATTCACAGTGCATACAACGTAAATTTAGTTCGAGCAACTTTTCCCCGTTTAAAATAAAAACTTTTAGAATTAACGCTAACATTTGGTTTGTAATATAGAATTTACCGTAATATAGGGATAGAAATATTTTTGAGACATCCCTATCATTCTGTCAATGAATTCGAAATACTTTTGAGTTATTCGATATTTATTACAAACAAATTCTCCTTTTTCCAAACCGTCGTACAGCGCTATAAAAAAATGTTCATATTCTTAGTATTTCTACAAAAAAAAATTTGTTGATGTGCATTGTGCATTATGTAATGTATTGCCATTTCACTCCAACTCCTCCAACTTATAAATAGTAAATCAAATCCCCGTGTTTTGAATGGTTTAAACGTCCAACAGACAGTTTCCATTTCAAATGTTTTGCTTTTGGCTAGGAATGGGCCTCGTTTTGTAATTATATAGGAATTATCAGTATTAAACACGTACGTTAAGACCTTAAAAAAACGAAAGTATCTTTCGCATTATTGAACAGATAAATTATTCCAGGACCCATTGGATTCGGGCAGGGCCATCTTTGCAGAATGGGTCAAATAAAAATTACGCTTACAGTCCTTTTAAGCATCTCAGATTCGTGCGGAGTTTCTTTAAAGTGTTTATTATAAACGGAGACAGAAAACTAAACCCATCTCTATTGAAAGGGGTAGCGGAGCGGAGCTGACAACCATACAAAACAAGGATAAAGAAACCATCAGAAATATATCAAGAAATTCAAATATTTAATTTTTCTTGAAATATATTAATACTAGGCTTATAGGGCGCTTCGCGCCCATCTTCTATTTAAATTGTGAACATGTTCTTTTTGTTTACATTTTAAAACAAAGAAGAAAAAATTTTGTGGAATTTAAAAAAATTCGCGGATTGTCAAGAATTAAAAATTTTACAAATTAAAAACCTTTAAAACACATTTTTTAATTTTTATCATTCATAAACCTTCCCTGTGGTCACGTGATATCCCACAAAAAATTTGGGCCCGATCGGTTCAGCCGTTTTGACGTTTATTGGATACAAACAAACAGACACCCAGACACCAAGACAAACAAACAGACAGACAAGATATGTTTAAAAAACAAAACGGTTGAGAATACAGAATACAGAATACAGAATACAGAATACGGAATACAGAATACAAAATTCAGAAAACATAATACAGAATACAGAATACAAAATACAGAAAACATAATACAGAATACAGAATACATAATACAGAATACAGAATACAGAATACAGGATACATAATACAGAATACATAATACAGAATACAGAATACAGAATACATAATACAGAATACAAAATACAGAATACAGAATACAGAATAAGAATACAGAATACAGAATACAGAATATAGAATACAAAATACAGAAATCAGAATACAGAATACAGAATTAAAAATTCATTAAATTTGTTCTATTCCGCACCATCAGATATTATCAGCAAAAAATAGCCTCCTTAAAACTTCATTGAAAGGTTGATTTTGAAACCAAAATAATTGATATTTCTTATACGTCTTACAATTGGCTCTTATATATAGTACAGGTTTGGCACTATTCAGTCATTAATTGCTATATCTATCAATCTATCTATATATATATATTTATATCTATCTATCTATATATCTATCTATATATATATATCTATCTATCTTATAGTAATCTATCTATTTCTGCATCATTCTGTATTAACATGATAGTTCCTACACAAGTTATATTCCTTGCATATATTTATCTACAGTGAATCTCAGATATATGAATACATAGCAAGAGTTTTTTTAGATTATCGTATTACATATATTTAAGATCAAATGCCGCGGAAAAATGAGTTTAATATTAATATATCAATTGTTTTCATATTTCAGGGCTATTAATTTACCTTGAATTAAAAATAAAAAGAAGTTTCTTTAGAATTATCAATAAATTATGACGGTCTATGTATTCATATATCTGGGATTTGCACTGTATAAAGTTAAAAATTTAATATTAAAAATTATTTAAATTTTTAACTACAAAATTGAAAAAATGAAATAACAAAAAAACTTGTATAGAAGATCTTCCATCATTATAAATTGTTGATTGGTTGGAAGAATTGGCAGGAATGGTACAGGGTGTCCCACGAAAGATGATAGTTGGTGAACAGTTTAAAATGTCTTCTTACATAATTTGTAAAGTTGTTTGATATCTAAGAGAATAATGAAAAATATTATATGGCAGTCATATCATAGTAGAATTGATTTCAAAGTAAAATATATTTGAGCAAAAGATGTTATTAATTAATTAAACTGCAAAAAGTCTTTAATGTTTAATACAGTATATGGAAGAAGACATTCAAAACTATTCACCAACTGTCATATTTTGAGGGACACCCTGTATAATACGGGTGGGTGGTGTTATAATCATAGAATCATGAACTCTCAAGATTGGCATCGTTAACCATTGGTTTATGGCAGCTGATTCTGAAGAAGTATCGATGANCACCCCTCCGTTATTTATATCTTCTTGATTTCTCTTTTTAGAATAGAATTTGTTGCTATGCCCGATAGTGCACTGTTCACCTTTCTAGGATCAATAATTGGAAGATTGAGAAAAGCATGGCGAATTTATTGTTTATCTTTAGAAATTATTAAAACAGCTTTCTTTTAAAATAAAACCTTTTTGTAAAAAGAAACTAAGTTCTTACAACAAACTCTGAGTTTTTTATTCCTACATATTTGCCACCCTCTGTATTTCACCTTTGATATTTCAAACTATGAATTTGGTTAGACCAAGCAGTAAAAGTTAAAAATATTTCGAAATAGATTTAAACCATCAGGCTGCAAAAAAAGGGGTTTGAAAAATTGAGTTTGTGGCCAGAACTCATTTTTTGCATTAAACATGTTTTTCAACTAACAGAGCTTTTCCTATACAGAGAGGAAGGAAGGGGATGGGGGAGGATGGGAGGCATTTACTCAAATATTTGAAGAGCCAAAGGGACAGTTCAGATGTTTGAAAGTAAATACATAATTTATCAAAAATGAATATATTTTGGCTGGAAGTAAATTCTACAGTTTGTTTTGGATTATATTAATCAAGATTCCTCCTGTTCACGTTAAACTGAAGTAAATTCTACAGTTTGTTTTGGATTATATTAATCAAGATTCCTCCTGTTCACGTTAATCTAAAGTAAATTCTACAGTTTGTTTTGGATTATATTAATCAAGATTCCTCCTGTTCACGTCAAACTAAAGTAAATTGTATGTTGGATTGAAATCTGATATGTTTTTTTCATAACTACTCTAATTGAAGAACTATTGAAAAGATTAAAAATGTTTTGAATTTACACTATGTCACCAAATAACTTTGTATTTCTTATACTTAAGCGTAAAATCCAAGCTAGAGGAACTACAAGGTCACAAAGCCGATGATGTAACATTGATTTTACCTTCTCTTTCTGTCTATTTTTGCAGTGATTCCCCCTATTTCGAATTGTTTAGAAGTCCCTTTAAAGGGACTGTAAGCGTAATATCAAGTGACCCTCCATGCAAAGATGGTAATATCCGATTTACAAAGGTACCTTAAAAACCTTAATCTGATCAAAATGTGGAAGATAACGTCGTTTTTCAGACTTGAAAAGTGTTTTTTTTTTGTGAGTTTCTCCAATGCTTTTAATTAGGGTTTGCAGCGAACAAAACGTTTCGCGAAAAATGCTAAAATTTTCGTTCGCATTTCGCAAACTATTTTTTCGCGAAAATAAATCTAGCGACATGATGCAAAAACGATGTGAAATTTCACGAAAATGTTTTTGGCACATGCAAAAATTTCGCGAAAGTATTTTCGTAAAATGCGGAAATTTCGTGAAAATATTTCGTGAAATAGCTATAACAATTAATTGCTCAAAAAACATGTGGAATTCTCTTCTCTGAAAACTAAATATATGAAGTTTTACTATATCATTGTCAACCATTAACAATAAGACCCCCCCCACAGTTCATGTAATATCGTCTTCAACTTAAATGCTCCTCTCGGAGACAAGAATCCAAACAAAACAATTTCAGCCCGCCTTTCTTCCTTGTTCTCCGATGACGGAGTCAAAACGTTTATCAATTGTGAACCATTTCAAAGTTAAACAAAAACATTTCTATTTAAAGAATTAGTGACTTTCATCAACATTTAATTGTCAATCTTTTCAGAAGTTTTAATGTATAAAAAGCGTCTTCGGACTTTTCGACAGATAGTCCCACGAATAGGAAAATAGATCGTAAGAATCTTTTCATTATAAATTTGTAAACCCTGTAATAATTATTTATCATTATTCATTTCGTTATTTTTTTTAGGAAATAAAGAGTTTTCTGCATTATCGATTTTGATTCGTGGATTATACCTTGTCTATCTGTTCATCGTCAGAATCTTGTTCCTTTGCGACAACAAGTCTGTAGAGGAAAACCGCCTAACCCCCTAAGGGTTATTGAGTACAACTGTATTCAGATATGTTTACTCTAGGACTGCGTCACTTAATGATGACAAGCAAAAACAGACTGCCTAAAATGCCAAAAATGCTTTAAACATTTTTTTTTTTGTTAAAGTATAAAAAGTTAATTATGTTCTAAATATTGACAAAACTTTATTAATTTCAATTTAAAGATCTATAACAAGATTTATAGATTTTCGTAGCACTAATAATAATATTTGTATAACTTTATTGGCGTTAAAGATAGAGATACAAAATATAAATATTTCAAATAAAAATGATCTTTACAAAAGGTTAAAATACTATGATAACACATTGAATAAACAAAAATCAAATGTTTATAATATTTAAATTAGATCAACTTTGACCTTTTATAATTGAGAAAAGCAGGGGCGGATAAAAGCTGCCAGTTTGTATAAAACGGTTAATTACATAAACATTCTACGCGAACACTCCTTCGCTACAGAAGGTGTCGAGTCTTCATGAAATGTTTTAAATGCATTTTTGAATTGCAAAACTTGAATTAGATTCTATTGAAAAAAAAAAACATTTAAATTGAAAAAAATGAAAAAAGTATTTAATATTCATGGTTTGGATTTATCCAGTAACATCTCCATTGAGTTCCATCAATAAACAATTCTGTTTGATTATAAACGTTTATCAATTGTGAACCATTTCAAAGTTAAACAAAAACATTTCTATTTAAAGAATTAGTGACTTTCATCAACATTTAATTGTTAATCTTTTCAGAAGTTTTAATGTATAAAAAGCGTCTTCGGACTTTTCGACAGATAACCCCCGAATAGGAATATAGATCGTAAGAATCTTTTCATTATAAATTTGTAAACCCTGTAATAATTATTCATCATTATTCATTTCATTATTTTTTTAGGAAATAAAGAGTTTTCTGCATTATCGATTTTGATTTGTGGGTTATACCTTGTCTATCTGTTCATCGTCAGAATCTTGTGCCTTAGCGACAACAATCATATTAATAATTTCTCTTCCTTTACTTTTGTAAAAGTAATAAACCTCATGTTAAGGTGAAGTAAGCAGAAACATGTGATAGAACTAATAACCAGACACTTCTGAGCTCTTGGAGAACTATTTGTGATTCTCCGAATTAAATTTTAAACCTGAAAGTAAAAATCCTTTTATTCCTTAACATATTTGAAATATTAATGTTTCAGAAGGAATATCTTAATCGGCATAAATCTCGGATACTCCTCAAACCTTAAAGGTTTAAAAAACCTTTTAAAAAACTTTAATGAAATAGGGTAAAATTGAGCATTTTTAATTTGAGCATAATTTTGGAAAGGCAAAAATTGAACTTCTAAAAACTGCTTAGGCGAGGAGTGATATCGAGGATTGAACTGATTCTACTGATCAAGGATTGAACTGAACAAGGATCAAAGTTCTACTGATCAAGGATTGAACTGAACAAGGATCATGGATTCAACTAAACAAGGATCAAGGATTGATCAAGGATTGAACTAAACAAGGATTAAACTGAACAAGGTTCATGGATTCAACAAAACAAGGATCAAGGATTGATCAAGGATTGAACTGAACCAGAAGATCGAAGATTGAAACTATAATCTTTGAAGAAAACAAGCAACAACAGGAGAAGTCTACCCTGGATGTCGCCAACGTAAGTCTTTGTATGATAATGTAAAATTATATTGTTCTAAAAAGCTAAGAGATTCTTTCTGTATTTTAATATTGTTCAAGAAAGCTTAAAGATCCTTATTATCTTTTAAGTTTTAAAAACTGATAAAAAATTGACTAAAGAAAACCTAAATATTTTAAACACTAACCTTTTTCTAGATTGGCAAATTTTCTAGGAAGGATGTATTTTAAAAACATAAATATGCAGATCATTATTTTCAATATTGTCTTTATTAAGGTGTTTTGATCGCTCGTAAAGTAACTAATAAATCCAGATATGCGAAAAATTGGCTTTAAAAAAGGCAGACTGGAGACTCCGCTAATAAAATATCAAAGAATGGTGGGATATTTTGACAACTTTAATAGATGTTTGAAGAAGAGAATTTAATTTCTCTAGCAATCTTTTAAAGTTTCTGTCCGTCCCCATACCTTCACCCATGACTATGACCCAGCCAATTAAAAATCCCGGAGTTCTTTTACGAAATTTTCTTTTTTTCTCGAATTTTTTCGCGAAATTTTCGTATTATTTTTTCGCAAAATTTCGCATTTTTTCGTGAAATTTTCGCATAATTTTTTTCGCGAAAATTTTGCATTTCACAGAAAAACCACAAATGAAAATTAACAGCTTAAGGAAACAAAAACATTGATGTATAGTTCATACTTGATCAGACAAAGCTTTCAAGGGTACCGTTGTAAATCAGGCATTGTCATCTTTGCATGGATGGTCACTTGAAACTACGCTAACAGTCCCTTTAAATTAAGACCTCCCACATCTATATATTTATGCTTCTTACACCAAAAATTCTGACAGACGTCATGTTAACTTTTTCCTCCGTCCAACACGTGTTTCTATTCTACATCTTAATTTATGCTTATCTATACACTAGTACGTATAAAACATCTTGGATTAAATATCCCTAATTTTGCCCCATCAGAAGACCCTAATCCCCTCTTTTCTGATAACAATTTAGGTGAATCTCTTATCGTACAAAAATCTTTGATTCTGTACATTAATTTTATTTTCAAATCTCATTCTGATTTATTCTACAATTTATATGCTACCATCATTTTTATATTGGAAAATATATTCATAAAGGGACTGCTGACGGAAGTTTATGTGGACCTTCATTTTCAGAGGTGCATATCAGAATTGTGGTGCCCTTTAAACCTTTGTTTGAGTAAAACTTAAAAAGCTCACGTGGATTTAACGGTTCTGTCAATATTTCAGAAAGCTGTGACTTTCGATCACTATTTGACCCATCACACACAAATTTTTAGCCTATTTTTCTGAAATACTTTTTGTCGGCATATTCATTTTGAATGAAAAATTATAGAATAAACAGATTGTTGAAATATAGACCAAAACACGTTTGATTTCAAATAGAAGTAAAACTTATCAATATCTAAAAAAATGAATATTTTCAATTCCGGTTGTAACAAAAGTGAATTGCACATTTATGCCTAGAAAGAAAATAAATGACAGAATACAACACTTTTTTCAGATAGAAATAAGACAACATCTACATCATTTCGTTTACACTTTACACTCTAGTCTACAGTGCCTGTATTGTATAAAAATAGATAGTTTAGAATAGGATTTAAGAGAATTGTAAATTTCATCAATATTACACCTGCTGTACACATTATTGAACTATATAATCTAAGCTAGTTAGTTATGCTATCAACTCTCAAATATATATATATATTTATCTATCTAACTATTTCTGTATTTATCTAGTAATCTATATATCTATCTATCTATTTGTCTATCTATATATTTGTCTTTCTAGCTATCTAGTAATCTATCTATCTATTTATCTATCTAGATCTATCTAATTTTCCATTATTCTGATATCCACCTATATATCTATCTATCTATCTATCTATCTATCTATATATCTATCTATCTATCTATCTATCTATCTATCTATCTATCTATCAATGTATCTGTTTAACCACGGGTGTGCAGATGTGGGCAAATTATTGTCTATTCTTTTCTAATTTGTTTATCAATGGAGACCTTCTAACTATCTATCTATCTTATCCGACAATCCGTCTGATTATCTATCTATCTATCTATATAGATAATGTGGCAATTCGTCTGTTAATCTACCTATCTAGGCAAATGCATGAAAATTGACATTGATATGAATTCGAGTATTTGTCTCAAAACCAGGTTATGTTTTAAAAACGCGACATGAGCTGATATTCAGTAATTATTTCAAAATAGAGATATGTTCGAAAATGAAATCAAGTACCAACAAAAATTAATTCTCACACATTATTTTTATTTTAAAGTTGAGAGTTTTTGTTTCAATATATAGATTTAGCCATTTTATAAAAATGCATGGTGTAGTTTTGTTCAACTCAGTTTTGATTTAAAGATATATTACGCTTGGAAAAGATAACTTTGCAGATTTGGCCCATTTCTAACACTCAGTGTTAGGAATGGGCCAAGTGTTAGTTTTGGAACAAATTTCCCCTGAAATTGGACCTACCCCTCCTAAAATAATAGTCCCTATAAGTTGGGCTATGTGTCCGATCGATTGTAGTCGTATTTTGTAAACTAGATCTAAACTTTTTATTTACAATGATAAATATAATATTTAACAGTGTTGATGGTTGAGATATAAACATAATAAAAACATTTCCCATCTGGGGTTTAAACCAAATAAATATGAAGATTGGAAAATGTTCGAATGACAGTTAAAGATATATTCTGAATGCATACTAGAATTATGTCTATAAATATTCAGCTGTAAAACTATAAAAAAACATCTGAACAAAAATAACTTTTATGTACAGTCTAAAATTCAAAAAATAAATGAAGGAATTGAGTCTTTGCCTCGACATAAAATAACATCTTCTTATCCGATATCTATGCAACCTGATAAAGTAAACCTTAGATATTTCAAACTGAGATTATTTGATCTAACAGAATTTACAGATTTGAATATATAAGGTATAAAACAGCGGGTTGCAAAAATATAGGAATTAGAAAATTTAGAGTTAGTGTCGACAAGGACTCAATTCATTTTCACTTTTTTAAATTTTCTTTGTGAAATGTGCTAAAGGGGACTTTGGACGTAAGTTCAGGTGACTTTACATTGATAGAGTGGAATGTTTGATTCACAACGTTATCCTTGAAAACGTTGATAGAGTGGCATGTTTGATTCACAACGTTATTCTGGAAAACATTGATAGAGTGGCATGTTTGATTCACAACGTTATTCTGGAAAACATTGATAGAGTGGAATGTTTGATTCACAACGTTATCCTTGAAAACATTGATAGAGTGGAATGTTTGATTCACAACGTTATCCTGGAAAACGTTGATAAAGTGGTATGTTTGATTCACAACGTTATCCTGGAAAACATGTTTGATTCACAACGTTATCCTGGAAAACGTTGATAAAGTGGGTTGTTTGATTCACAACGTTATCCTGGAAAACATTGATAGAGTGGCATGTTTGATTCACAACGTTATCCTTGAAAACATTGTCTGATAAAACATTAAATACCCATCTGCATCTTTTATCTAAAAATTGATTATTTTAATTGTAGTTTTTCTATGAAGTGACTCGAGCATTTCTTTGACGCTTTGCAAGCTAGTAAAACGAAAATATCTTCCACATTATTGATCTGATAAAGGTTTAAAGGGTAACGTTGTAAATTAGGCATTTACATCTTATTAAATGTAGGATCACTTGAAATTACAAAAATAGTTTATGTAAAGATGGTTTTTGGCGGAGTAAATGATTTAGTATTTGACCATTTTAATTTTTTTACATTCCCTTTAAATATTAAATTAGCTAAAAAGAGGAACCTATTGTAAGAATCTACGAGACTAGTATGAATGAGAATTTCTCTATGAATATACGGTACATGACACGCGAAACTAGCTAGATCTAATTATGTCCTGGCTGTATTAGAACTAACTCTTCGAATTTATAAACTTTCAATGAAAACCAACCAAGGAAGCCATAATATCTTGCAAAAAAAATAATAAAAATGAACAGTTGAGAGGTTGAAACGGGTTCGAAAATGAATACCCACTGGCTCTGAAACCAGTAACATCTGAATGAGCGTGTAATGCATATGTTTGACCCTCTGCTGCATGTTTATGCTGAATATGTATGGGATCGTGCAGGTCTAAAGGTATAAACAAGGTGTTTAAATATATTATATATAAAGGTCTGGGTATTGTTAGCAGACTTTTAGATGAACCTAGGAGAAAAGAAGATAATGAGCGCTGNAATTTCGCGAAATTACCTCGTAGAAATTACGCGAAATTAGGCCGTAATTACGCGTAATTATAGTTTCGCTTTTTACGCGTAATTATTACGAAATTTTGCGAAATTACGTCGTAGAAATTACGCGAAATTACGCCGTAATTACGCGTAATTATAGTTTTCATTATTACTCATAATCATTACGAAATTTCGCGAAATTACGTTGTAGAAATTACGCGAAATTACGCCGTAATTTCGCGAAATGGATATTTCCCCAATTACGCGTAATCCTGCGAAATTACACGAAATGAAAATTATTACGCGTAACTGCACGTAATTACGCGTAAGAGAATAATCTATTACGTTGGAAACCCTATGTAAAATTGGCTTATGGTTTCTGCATAGGATCAGAAATAAGGAACGAAGTAGGCTGATTTATCTATTTTCAAGAGAGCAAAACAGCGATATGTTCCTTAATGTTCCCGTTGTGAATCTACGGTGGTAGGCGATCATATCAATACAATGAAGACGACTTTCGATTTTAATTTGATTAAAATTAAGCTGTTAAGCAGCATGAATTATAGTGGATAAACATAAACAGAGAAGTCAAAAGATATTATCAATAAAAAAAACTACTCCTTGATTACTTGTTTGTAATTAAAAAAAAAGTTTTTAAAAAAATCAAAATTTAAATAAAAAGTCGTCTTCATTGTTTTGATATAATTGTCTTGCACTGTGGTATGTATCTTTTAGGGTTTCCAACGCAAGTGGATTTTACTTGCTCTTGATTGCGGGCCTTGTAATTTCCGCGCAATACGAGAACACTTGCGCGCATTTCCGTACAGTTGAGTGCCATTCCGCGCAATTAAAGAACACTATCGAGCGATTCCACACAGTTGAGCGCAATTCCGCGCAATACATGAACACTTTCGCGCGATTCCGCACGCAATTCCGATAGAAAAGCTAATGAAATAAAGTCAACAGTACCTTTCAGGTGTCAGAATCCGGGATTATAAGTTTAGTTTGGAAAATAAAATGGCTTAATAAATAAAGTGGTGAACAGAAAATAAGAAGATATAAAAATGGAAAGATGAAATAAAATAAGAAAATAAAAAAGACATTTAATTAAAGAACCTGTACGCAAGGGATACGTTAGAAAATGAATTGATAAAGTAAGGAATTGAAATAGGTAGAGGGGAGAGGGGGGGATAACGGATGAGAGGGGGGAGTTAACATGGAGGAGAAAGAAAAAGAGTTTGGTGGATTTAAAAGAGGGGGAGGGGGATTTAAAGAAGGGAGAGGGTGTTCAAATTTGAAAAGAAGGGGATAAGGGAGGCAAAGAGATAGAAGAGGTAGGAGGGGGGGGGGGGGGG